>NW_027118480.1:335000-336752 GCF_036417845.1 Apteryx mantelli | reverse complement strand
CGGTGCGGAGTGCCGCTCGTTGTCGGGACCGGAGCGCGGACGGATGTGGCGCCGCCTCTCACCCGTTGCGAACCGCATGTTCGTGGGGAACCCGGTGCTAAATCATTCGTAGACGACCTGATTCTGGGTCAGGGTTTCGTACGTAGCAGAGCAGCTCCCTCGCTGCGATCTATTGAGAGTCAGCCCTTGACACAAGCTTTTGTCGCTCGGCCGGCCCCCCCTCGGCGCGTGCCGGGGGGGGGGGGCGGGGGGGAAAGGGCGCCCTTTCCCTCTGCCGCCGGCCTCCCCATTCCTCCAGGGCCGCGGGGTCCCCCTCTCTCCCCAACGCCGCCGGTGGTGGTGACGGCGGCAGGGGCGGAGGTGGGGGGGGCGGGAGCAGGAGGCCCCTCCTCGCGCGAGCGGGGGGTCCGGCTCCCGCCTTTGTTTTTTTCCCCCCTTTTTTTTTTTTTTTCCCCTCCGCTGCTGGGGAGCGGGTTGACCTGGTGACCCGCGGGCGGCGGGTCGACCGCCGGCGCCTATCTCCGCCCGCGGGGTAGACGTGGTGTCGCTCTCCCTGCCGCCGCCCCGCCTTCCCTTCCCCGGGCGGGCGCCGGCGCGGGCCGTGCTCGCTGCGGCCTGCGGCGGGGTAGACGCGATGCCCCGCGCGGGTCCCGGGGTAGACCTGGTGTCTCGATGCCCACTTTTTTCCCACCCCCGGGCATCGGCAGGTAGTCCCGTTGCCGCTCTACCGGGGCGGGCGGCCTGGAGGCTGTTTCGCCGGGGAGGGCGCCCGCCCGAATGCGCGGGTCCCGGGGTAGACCTGGTGTCGCTGGAGCTTCCCCCCCCCCCCCCCCGCCCCCCAAACCTGGGGGGGGGGGCGGTAGACCTGGTGTCCCTCTCCCGGGGCGGGGCGGAGCGCTCGTCAAGGACCGGCCGGCGGGGAGGCGAGGCGGACGGCCGTTTCCAACGGTTCCGGCGCGCTGGCCGGGGGTCGACCTCGACGCGCCGCACCCTCTGCCCTGCGGGCCCACCGCCCCCGCCACCACCACCACCTCGGAGCTGCAGGTCGCCGGCCTGGTAAGCCCTTCCCCGTGCGGCGGGGCGTGCGGGGCGGCCGCGGTGGGGGGGGGGGGGGGGGGAGAAATGTCGGCGGAAAAGGGTGGCGCGCGCGGGCGTGGAATCTACTTGCCCGAGCGCCCGGAGAAAAAGCCCGCGAGTCCCTGGGCGGCGGCCGGGGGGGGGCGGGTGGGTGGTAGCGCCGGCAAACAGAGAAGAAAGAAAGAAACAGAAAGAAAGAGACCGTGCCCACAACGGCGCAGATTCGCGCACGAGCACCCTCCCCTTAGCGCGGGGCCGCGGGACTCCTACCTTGCGAAGGAGCGAGCGCAGCAGGACTCCCAGCGAGGTCCGGTCGCCGCGCGGGGGGGGGGGGGGGGGCTGAGCTGGCCCGGTAGCGGCCGGCCCATCTTGGCAGCCGCCGTCCAGCGCTCCCAGGCCGGGGAGGGCGCCTTCGCGGCAAAGGGGAGTCTGCCGGCTGCGGGGGTCTCGGAGGGGCGAGTAGGTCTACCCGGCTCCGGGAGGCCGCGCCGAGGTCGCCGCCCGGCCCGCGGGCCCGCCTTCCGGGCCGCGGCCGCCCGGTCTACCCGGCTCCGGGAGGCCGCGCCGAGGTCGCCGCCCCGCCCGCGGGCCCGCCTTCCGGGCCGCGGCCGCCCGGTCTACCCGGCTCCGGGAGGCCGCGCCGAGGTCGCCGCCCGGCCCGCGGGCCCGCCTTCC
>NW_027118480.1:312500-315000 GCF_036417845.1 Apteryx mantelli | reverse complement strand
CCACGGGCGCCGGTGTGCAAGCGGGGGGCGCCGGAGCGCGGCGGCGAGACGTCGCGCGAGTGCGAGCGAGACGGCGGGCGCGCCGGGGAAGGGCCGGCGGGCTGCGCCAGCCCACCGCGAGGAAGAGGGGTTTCGGCCCAGCGTGGCATTCCGAGAGCGGCGCCGGCCCGCCGCCGGGCCGCCGCCGGGCCACCGCGCCTCGTTGCCGACGCCGACGGGCCCCTGCCCGCCGCGTCCCGGTTGCCGCGCGTGTACCCGAGTTCGCCTGTCCTGCACTCTGCGCCACAGGGCCGAGCACGGGGCTCGGCCCGCCGGCGGCTGTACGGCCCTCCCGGGGCTCGCTCGCCGAAGGCCCGCCGCCGATTCCCCGAGGCCGGTGGGGGACCGCCCCCGTCTGCCCCTCTCGCCTCCGCTGGCGCCCGCCGCCGGTGCCCATCGCCGGGAGCCGGCCCCCCCCTGTCACCCGACGGCGATCCGCCGCCGCCGGGGCAGGGGAGGGTCGGGCCCGGGGGAGGGTCCGGCGGGGAGTGGGCGGCAGTGCGCGGGAGGGTCGGCGGGGCTTGCTCCCCCGGCGCCCGCGGGAGGAAGCGGCGGGCGGAGACGCGAGCGAGATGGCACCCCGGGTCGGGACGGGTGCCGACGGGTCGCCACCCCTAAGCGGTGGGGGGCGGACCCGCGGCGGGCTGCGGCGGAGCAGCCCGTCTTGCAGAGACGGCGAGGACAGGCGTTCCGGGATGGCGCGCGGGGCGGGCGCCGGGCGGCGGCGGACCCCGAGCGGGGGCCGTCGCGCCAGGCCACGCGAGGCGACGGGTCGTGCCCGAGCGGGCGGCCCAAACCACGGCTCTCCTCCCGGGCGCAGCTGCCGCCGGGCGCCGGGTTACTGAGGGAAACCCCGGGCCCCGGGAGGAGGACGAGGTCGTGGCGGCGGGTGTCGGGCGCACCCCGCGGGCGGACGCTCCGCCGAGGGGCGCCGGAGCCGGCTGGCGGGTGCCGGGTTTCCCCTCCGCGTCCCGTCTCGCTGCTGCCGCCGAGGCTGCCGCCGTCGCCGCGAGGCGGCGGCGGCCCGGCGGCGGGCGGCGGCGGGGGAGGCACCCCCGCGGGGATTTCAGGTCGTTTCCCTCACCCCAGGGCCAGGTACCTAGCGTCCGCGCTCCTCCTGCCCCCCCTCGGTGACCCACCCGTGTGGTCCCGTGTGCCAGCTCGCTCCTCCCGGGCGCCGCGCCGTGAGCGCCGCACCGGCCGTGCCCTCCCGCCCTTTCCGCTTTCCCTTTCTCTCCCCCCCCCCCACCGCTCCAGCCGCCCCGCGCCGTGCCGCGGGGACCGTGCTGCGAGCGGGCCGGGCGGGGGGGGGGGGCGGGGTGGCGGGAGGAGCGGAGGGCCTCCGGCCACCGCGGCCGCCGGTAGCCGCCCCGGGTAGGGATGGCCATGGGCCCCGGGCTCCGGGCCCGAGGGTTCTCGGCGGGAGAGCCGGGCGGGGGTTTAAAGACTCGGGCGGCCCGATGCGACCCGGGGGGCAGCCGGGTGTGCTGCCGGAGGGCCGGGGGGCCGGCGCGCGCGGGCGCCGTGCCCCCCCATGCCAGCCGGCGCGCCCCGCGCTCGCCCTGCGGGCAGCCGGGACGGAGAGGGGTACCCTGCCCCCTCTCTCCGCGGTCTGGTCTCGGCGGAGGGACGCCGCGCGGTCGGCTGGCGCCGGCCTGCCTCGAACGCGTGACCCCGGCGCGAGCGCGTGCTCTCGCCGGGACGGTGAGCCCCCACCCACCGCGGGTGGTGCGGACGCCGCGCCTCGGCGCGATCCGCTCTCCTCCCTGGCCGGGGCTCTCGGTCTGCCGCCGTGGCCGCTGGCGGCGGCGCCCTACCCGCCGGCACTCCGCCATCCGGCGCGCCTGCCTCGCTCTGCCCAACCCGGCTTCGCCGGGCGGCGGGCGGGCGGCAGGCGGGCGGCGGGGGCGGCCCCCCCCGTTCTCCGCGTGGAGACGGGGAGAGCGGGCGCCGTCCCCGTCCGTCCCGCCTTGCCCGCCCGCCCGCCGCCGGGCGTCTGTCCGCGGAAGGGACGGGAGAGCGCGTGGTGTCGTCCGGGAGGCTGTGTGTGCGCGCGCGCGGGCGTGGGCGCCGCCTCGGGGCCACGGCGGAGCCGGAGGCCGGCGAGGCGAGCGAGGAGCTGGGGAGCGCGGGGCCGGTGGGCCGCGGGCGCGCGGGCAGCGGCCGGTGCCGCTGCCGGTGGCGGCCGGGCTCCGACGCTGGGGGTCCGCGGGGAGCCGCCCCCTCCCCCAGCGTCCCCGAGGCAGGCGGCGCGGCCGGCGCGCTGCTCCCCGCCGGGCCGGGCCGAGCCTGGGCGCCTGGGCCGGACTCGAAGCGAGCAAAGGGTTGTCCCAGGTCGGGAGCGAGGGCTCCCCGCCCTTCTCGTTCGGGTTTTCCTTTTCCCTTTTTCCCCCCCCACTCTGTGCTCGTACGGTCAGCGGGGCGAGCCCCTCTCTCTGGCTCTCGGCCGTCCCTCGCTCAG
>NW_027118480.1:302500-305000 GCF_036417845.1 Apteryx mantelli | reverse complement strand
GGCCGCGCCGAGGTCGCCGCCCGCCCGCGGGCCCGCCTTCCGGGCCGCGGCCCGCCCGGTCGACCCGGCTCCGGGAGGCCGCGCCGAGGTCGCCGCCCGGCCCGCGGGCCCGCCTTCCGGGCCGCGCCGCCCGGTCTACCCGGCTCCGGGAGGCCGCGCAGAGGTCGCCGCCCGGCCCGCGGGCCCGCCTTCCGGGCCGCGGCCGCCCGGTCTACCCGGCTCCGGGAGGCCGCGCCGAGGTCGCCGCCCGGCCCGCGGGCCCGCCTTCCGGGCCGCGGCCGCCCGGTCGACCCGGCTCCGGGAGGCCGCGCCGAGGTCGCCGCCCGGCCCGCGGGCCCGCCTTCCGGGCCGCGGCCGCCCGGTCTACCCGGCTCCGGGAGGCCGCGCCGAGGTCGCCGCCCCGCCCGCGGGCCCGCCTTCCGGGCCGCGGCCGCCCGGTCTACCCGGCTCCGGGAGGCCGCGCCGAGGTCGCCGCCCGGCCCGCGGGCCCGCCTTCCGGGCCGCGGCCGCCCGGTCTACCTGGCTCCGGGAGGCCGCGCCGAGGTCGCCGCCCGGCCCGCGGGCCCGCCTTCCGGGCCGCGGCCGCCCGGTCGACCCGGCTCCGGGAGGCCGCGCCGAGGTCGCCGCCCGGCCCGCGGGCCCGCCTTCCGGGCCGCGGCCGCCCGGTCTACCCGGCTCCGGGAGGCCGCGCCGAGGTCGCCGCCCCGCCCGCGGGCCCGCCTTCCGGGCCGCGGCCGCCCGGTCTACCCGGCTCCGGGAGGCCGCGCCGAGGTCGCCGCCCGGCCCGCGGGCCCGCCTTCCGGGCCGCGGCCGCCCGGTCTACCCGGCTCCGGGAGGCCGCGCCGAGGTCGCCGCCCGGCCCGCGGGCCCGCCTTCCGGGCCGCGGCCGCCCGGTCTACCCGGCTCCGGGAGGCCGCGCCGAGGTCGCCGCCCGGCCCGCGGGCCCGCCTTCCGGGCCGCGGCCGCCCGGTCTACCCGGCTCCGGGAGGCCGCGCCGAGGTCGCCGCCCGGCCCGCGGGCCCGCCTTCCGGGCCGCGGCCGCCCGGTCTACCCGGCTCCGGGAGGCCGCGCCGAGGTCGCCGCCCCGCCCGCGGCCGGCCGGTCTACTCGTCTCCGGCGTGCCCTTGTCGCCTTTTCCGGGTGGTAAGCGGTAGACCTGTTCTCCCTGGCCTTCCTGTGGAGCGGCGAGAGGGGTCGCTCTGTTGCGCTGCCTCCAGTTACGTCATCGTAAAGGCCGGCCATTTCCGCGCCCCGCCCCGGTAGGAGGGGCGGCTGTTCTTCGGCTCTCCGGCGCCGCCTGACTTACCGGTACGACTGTAGGGCAGAGGGTGAGCAAGCGCTGAGTTCCGGAGCTCTACTCCCGGGCGCCCCCAGCGCTAAGTGGCCGGCCTGCGAGCGACCTAGGGCGGCTTGCGAGGGCAGGTAAGGCCCGGTCCCGACTCCGGTTCTCTGACAAAATGTTTTTTTCGGCGCGTTCGATACGGCGCTTTCCCGGCACGTTCTCGGCAGCCAGGCGAGCGTGTCCCCGGTGCCGGGAAGCGCGGAGCCGCGGAGCCGGCGGCGGGCTCCAGCGACGGTTGCCGAGTTGCGAGAGGGCTGAGGCGGTCCGCGCGGAGCGTGTCCCCGGTGCCGGGAAGCGCGGAGCCGCGGAGCCGGCGGCGGGCTCCAGCGACGGTTGCCGAGTTGCGAGAGGGCTGAGGCGGTCCGCGCGGAGCGTGTCCCCGGTGCCGGGAAGCGCGGAGCCGCGGAGCCGGCGGCGGGCTCCAGCGACGGTTGCCGAGTTGCGAGAGGGCTGAGGCGGTCCGCGCGGAGCGTGTCCCCGGTGCCGGGAAGCGCGGAGCCGCGGAGCCGGCGGCGGGCTCCAGCGACGGTTGCCGAGTTGCGAGAGGGCTGAGGCGGTCCCCGCCGCCGAGAGGGAAGGCTCGTGGCCTGTGAGCCCTTCGAGTGCAGCGCGAGAGAGGAAAAGGGGGGTGCCCCGTGCGGCTCGAGAGCCTCGTTCCAGGGGCCTGCCGCCGGCAGTGCGGCGATGCCAGCGCCGCAGCTGCTGACCCACACCTGCACGCAGCGCCCGCTGAGGCGTTCCGGGACACGTCGGAGAGGCCCCTCGGCGGGCCGGCGCTTCCCTGCTTCTCTGTCCCAGGGAGTGCGGGAGGAGTTGCCGGTGCTTCAGGCTCGAGTGGGCACCTCTTGCCGGACGGTGGTCCGCACCCACACGCAGTGTCCGCCGCGGGTTGCCTCCTCGGTGGCCGCGCTGGGCAGGGGAAGTTGGCTCAGGACTCGACCGATCGATGAGGCCGTTCGGGTCGCGTCGGTGAGGGCCCCCGGCGGGTCGGCTCTTCCGTGCTCCCCGTCATAGGGTGCATGGCGGTGTCCGATGTTCAGGCAGGGGGGTCTCCTCTCCAGTGCGCGTCCCGTTGTGTGCGAGGTGCTGCCCGCTGGAGCGGTGAAGGGAGGCGTGTGCGCTTTCTCTGCCGCTTTCCTGGGGCTTCTTCACCGAAGC
>NW_027118480.1:287500-290000 GCF_036417845.1 Apteryx mantelli | reverse complement strand
GCCCGGTAGCGGCCGGCCCATCTTGGCAGCCGCCGTCCAGCGCTCCCAGGCCGGGGAGGGCGCCTTCGCGGCAAAGGGGAGTCTGCCGGCTGCGGGGGTCTCGGAGGGGCGAGTAGGTCTACCCGGCTCCGGGAGGCCGCGCCGAGGTCGCCGCCCGGCCCGCGGGCCCGCCTTCCGGGCCGCGGCCGCCCGGTCGACCCGGCTCCGGGAGGCCGCGCCGAGGTCGCAGCCCGGCCCGCGGGCCCGCCTTCCGGGCCGCGGCCGCCCGGTCGACCCGGCTCCGGGAGGCCGCGCCGAGGTCGCCGCCCGGCCCGCGGGCCCGCCTTCCGGGCCGCGGCCGCCCGGTCTACCCGGCTCCGGGAGGCCGCGCCGAGGTCGCCGCCCCGCCCGCGGGCCCGCCTTCCGGGCCGCGGCCGCCCGGTCGACCCGGCTCCGGGAGGCCGCGCCGAGGTCGCCGCCCGGCCCGCGGGCCCGCCTTCCGGGCCGCGGCCGCCCGGTCGACCCGGCTCCGGGAGGCCGCGCCGAGGTCGCCGCCCCGCCCGCGGGCCCGCCTTCCGGGCCGCGGCCGCCCGGTCGACCCGGCTCCGGGAGGCCGCGCCGAGGTCGCCGCCCGGCCCGCGGGCCCGCCTTCCGGGCCGCGGCCGCCCGGTCTACCCGGCTCCGGGAGGCCGCGCAGAGGTCGCCGCCCGGCCCGCGGGCCCGCCTTCCGGGCCGCGGCCGCCCGGTCTACCCGGCTCCGGGAGGCCGCGCCGAGGTCGCCGCCCGGCCCGCGGGCCCGCCTTCCGGGCCGCGGCCGCCCGGTCGACCCGGCTCCGGGAGGCCGCGCCGAGGTCGCCGCCCGGCCCGCGGGCCCGCCTTCCGGGCCGCGGCCGCCCGGTCTACCCGGCTCCGGGAGGCCGCGCCGAGGTCGCCGCCCCGCCCGCGGGCCCGCCTTCCGGGCCGCGGCCGCCCGGTCTACCCGGCTCCGGGAGGCCGCGCCGAGGTCGCCGCCCGGCCCGCGGGCCCGCCTTCCGGGCCGCGGCCGCCCGGTCTACCCGGCTCCGGGAGGCCGCGCCGAGGTCGCCGCCCGGCCCGCGGGCCCGCCTTCCGGGCCGCGGCCGCCCGGTCGACCCGGCTCCGGGAGGCCGCGCCGAGGTCGCCGCCCGGCCCGCGGGCCCGCCTTCCGGGCCGCGGCCGCCCGGTCTACCCGGCTCCGGGAGGCCGCGCCGAGGTCGCCGCCCCGCCCGCGGGCCCGCCTTCCGGGCCGCGGCCGCCCGGTCTACCCGGCTCCGGGAGGCCGCGCCGAGGTCGCCGCCCGGCCCGCGGGCCCGCCTTCCGGGCCGCGGCCGCCCGGTCTACCCGGCTCCGGGAGGCCGCGCCGAGGTCGCCGCCCGGCCCGCGGGCCCGCCTTCCGGGCCGCGGCCGCCCGGTCTACCCGGCTCCGGGAGGCCGCGCCGAGGTCGCCGCCCGGCCCGCGGGCCCGCCTTCCGGGCCGCGGCCGCCCGGTCTACCCGGCTCCGGGAGGCCGCGCCGAGGTCGCCGCCCGGCCCGCGGGCCCGCCTTCCGGGCCGCGGCCGCCCGGTCTACCCGGCTCCGGGAGGCCGCGCCGAGGTCGCCGCCCCGCCCGCGGCCGGCCGGTCTACTCGTCTCCGGCGTGCCCTTGTCGCCTTTTCCGGGTGGTAAGCGGTAGACCTGTTCTCCCTGGCCTTCCTGTGGAGCGGCGAGAGGGGTCGCTCTGTTGCGCTGCCTCCAGTTACGTCATCGTAAAGGCCGGCCATTTCCGCGCCCCGCCCCGGTAGGAGGGGCGGCTGTTCTTCGGCTCTCCGGCGCCGCCTGACTTACCGGTACGACTGTAGGGCAGAGGGTGAGCAAGCGCTGAGTTCCGGAGCTCTACTCCCGGGCGCCCCCAGCGCTAAGTGGCCGGCCTGCGAGCGACCTAGGGCGGCTTGCGAGGGCAGGTAAGGCCCGGTCCCGACTCCGGTTCTCTGACAAAATGTTTTTTTCGGCGCGTTCGATACGGCGCTTTCCCGGCACGTTCTCGGCAGCCAGGCGAGCGTGTCCCCGGTGCCGGGAAGCGCGGAGCCGCGGAGCCGGCGGCGGGCTCCAGCGACGGTTGCCGAGTTGCGAGAGGGCTGAGGCGGTCCGCGCGGAGCGTGTCCCCGGTGCCGGGAAGCGCGGAGCCGCGGAGCCGGCGGCGGGCTCCAGCGACGGTTGCCGAGTTGCGAGAGGGCTGAGGCGGTCCGCGCGGAGCGTGTCCCCGGTGCCGGGAAGCGCGGAGCCGCGGAGCCGGCGGCGGGCTCCAGCGACGGTTGCCGAGTTGCGAGAGGGCTGAGGCGGTCCGCGCGGAGCGTGTCCCCGGTGCCGGGAAGCGCGGAGCCGCGGAGCCGGCGGCGGGCTCCAGCGACGGTTGCCGAGTTGCGAGAGGGCTGAGGCGGTCCCCGCCGCCGAGAGGGAAGGCTCGTGGCCTGTGAGCCCTTCGAGTGCAGCGCGAGAGAGGAAAAGGGGGGTGCCCCGTGCGGCT
>NW_027118480.1:280000-282500 GCF_036417845.1 Apteryx mantelli | reverse complement strand
GGCGGGGGTTTAAAGACTCGGGCGGCCCGATGCGACCCGGGGGGCAGCCGGGTGTGCTGCCGGAGGGCCGGGGGGCCGGCGCGCGCGGGCGCCGTGCCCCCCCATGCCAGCCGGCGCGCCCCGCGCTCGCCCTGCGGGCAGCCGGGACGGAGAGGGGTACCCTGCCCCCTCTCTCCGCGGTCTGGTCTCGGCGGAGGGACGCCGCGCGGTCGGCTGGCGCCGGCCTGCCTCGAACGCGTGACCCCGGCGCGAGCGCGTGCTCTCGCCGGGACGGTGAGCCCCCACCCACCGCGGGTGGTGCGGACGCCGCGCCTCGGCGCGATCCGCTCTCCTCCCTGGCCGGGGCTCTCGGTCTGCCGCCGTGGCCGCTGGCGGCGGCGCCCTACCCGCCGGCACTCCGCCATCCGGCGCGCCTGCCTCGCTCTGCCCAACCCGGCTTCGCCGGGCGGCGGGCGGGCGGCAGGCGGGCGGCGGGGGCGGCCCCCCCCGTTCTCCGCGTGGAGACGGGGAGAGCGGGCGCCGTCCCCGTCCGTCCCGCCTTGCCCGCCCGCCCGCCGCCGGGCGTCTGTCCGCGGAAGGGACGGGAGAGCGCGTGGTGTCGTCCGGGAGGCTGTGTGTGCGCGCGCGCGGGCGTGGGCGCCGCCTCGGGGCCACGGCGGAGCCGGAGGCCGGCGAGGCGAGCGAGGAGCTGGGGAGCGCGGGGCCGGTGGGCCGCGGGCGCGCGGGCAGCGGCCGGTGCCGCTGCCGGTGGCGGCCGGGCTCCGACGCTGGGGGTCCGCGGGGAGCCGCCCCCTCCCCCAGCGTCCCCGAGGCAGGCGGCGCGGCCGGCGCGCTGCTCCCCGCCGGGCCGGGCCGAGCCTGGGCGCCTGGGCCGGACTCGAAGCGAGCAAAGGGTTGTCCCAGGTCGGGAGCGAGGGCTCCCCGCCCTTCTCGTTCGGGTTTTCCTTTTCCCTTTTTCCCCCCCCACTCTGTGCTCGTACGGTCAGCGGGGCGAGCCCCTCTCTCTGGCTCTCGGCCGTCCCTCGCTCAGCAGCCGGCGTCGGCGTGAGGAGGGAGGCGGAGCGGAGGGGGGGCCCTCAGGGGCTGCCGAAGGCTGCCCGGTCCCCCCGCGCGCGCGGCGGGGACCGAAACCGAGACAACTCTTAGCGGTGGATCACTCGGCTCGTGCGTCGATGAAGAACGCAGCTAGCTGCGAGAATTAATGTGAATTGCAGGACACATTGATCATCGACACTTCGAACGCACTTGCGGCCCCGGGTTCCTCCCGGGGCTACGCCTGTCTGAGCGTCGCTTGGCGGTCAATCGTCACCCCCGCTGTCGCGTTGGCGCAGCGGTGCCGCCCCTCGGGGGGGGCGCGTGGGGGGGCGGGGGAGGCGCGGCGGCGCCGGCGGCGGCGGTGCGCGGCGGCCTCGGCGGCGGAGAGTCGGCGGCGGAGCCGGGACCCCGGTGCGTGCACCGGCGGCCCCGGTCTTCCTGCCCGCCGGGCTCCGGCGCCGGGCCGCCCGCAGCGGCCGCGGCCGGCGTGCCTTGCCGCGCCTGTGCCCGCCCTCCTCGCCCTCCGAGCGCGGTGGCCACCGCTGCGCGGCGCGCGCCGTGCGGGGTGGCGCGGCTGGGGCGCCTCGCAGGCCCGTGCCCCGGGGAGAGGGTGCCTCCTCTTCCCCGCGCGGCCGGGCCTTCGTCCCCCTAAGTGCAGACTCGGGGAAACCCCCCGCTCCCGGAGCGCCCGCTTCGCGGAGTTCGTCCCGCTGGGGCCCCCCCCCCAGGTCGGGTGGGTTGCGGTGGCCCGGCGCGCCTCGTCGCCGCCGCCCGCCACCACCGCCAGTCTGGCCGCCGTCTGGGCTTCTCCTCCGCCACTCTCCCGGTGGTGCGCTGGTCCCCCGTTCCCCTCCGGGGTGGGGACGGCCGGCTGCCTTGCGCTTCCCTGCGCCCCGACCGCCGCCGGTGCGGCGCGCCGCCGGGCCGCCCCCCCTGCCCTCCCCGCGGCGCGCCCGCGTCCGTCGCGTGTGCCGAGCCACTTCCACCCGCCGGCTGGCGTCAGCCGCGGCGTTGCGTTGAGGCCGGCAGCGACGGCGCGCGGGTGCGGCGCGGCGGGGTGGCGGTGGGGGGCGGCGCGGGCGTGCGCGCCGCCGGGCGGCGAGAAGGGCGCGAAGGGGAGGGCAGGGCGCCGCGCCGTGCCGTGCCCGGAGCGAGAGCGGAGGCAGCGGCCGGGAGGAGGAGAGGCAAGCCCCCAGGCGGCGGAGGGCTGCGCGAGTTGCGTGAGCGGAGCGAGCGTGCGGCGGGGAGCCGGGCCCGGGGGAGGCGCGGACCTCGCCCTCCGGCCCCGCGCGGCTGTCTGCGGGTGGGGTACCGCGGTGGTACCGCACCGTGCTGCCGCGCGCGCGTGCCGGGGGGCCCCCCCCGCTGGCCTCCCCCCTGCGCGGCGGCGACCCCGCGGGGGGTCGCCGCGCCGCTTCCCCCCCCCCCACCCGCCGGCGGCGGTGCCGGCGGCGGGGGCCTCGGG
>NW_027118480.1:272500-275000 GCF_036417845.1 Apteryx mantelli | reverse complement strand
CGGCCGGCGGGGAGGCGAGGCGGACGGCCGTTTCCAACGGTTCCGGCGCGCTGGCCGGGGGTCGACCTCGACGCGCCGCACCCTCTGCCCTGCGGGCCCACCGCCCCCGCCACCACCACCACCTCGGAGCTGCAGGTCGCCGGCCTGGTAAGCCCTTCCCCGTGCGGCGGGGCGTGCGGGGCGGCCGCGGTGGGGGGGGGGGGGGGGGAGAAATGTCGGCGGAAAAGGGTGGCGCGCGCGGGCGTGGAATCTACTTGCCCGAGCGCCCGGAGAAAAAGCCCGCGAGTCCCTGGGCGGCGGCCGGGGGGGGGCGGGTGGGTGGTAGCGCCGGCAAACAGAGAAGAAAGAAAGAAACAGAAAGAAAGAGACCGTGCCCACAACGGCGCAGATTCGCGCACGAGCACCCTCCCCTTAGCGCGGGGCCGCGGGACTCCTACCTTGCGAAGGAGCGAGCGCAGCAGGACTCCCAGCGAGGTCCGGTCGCCGCGCGGGGGGGGGGGGGGGGGGCTGAGCTGGCCCGGTAGCGGCCGGCCCATCTTGGCAGCCGCCGTCCAGCGCTCCCAGGCCGGGGAGGGCGCCTTCGCGGCAAAGGGGAGTCTGCCGGCTGCGGGGGTCTCGGAGGGGCGAGTAGGTCTACCCGGCTCCGGGAGGCCGCGCCGAGGTCGCCGCCCGGCCCGCGGGCCCGCCTTCCGGGCCGCGGCCGCCCGGTCGACCCGGCTCCGGGAGGCCGCGCCGAGGTCGCAGCCCGGCCCGCGGGCCCGCCTTCCGGGCCGCGGCCGCCCGGTCGACCCGGCTCCGGGAGGCCGCGCCGAGGTCGCCGCCCGGCCCGCGGGCCCGCCTTCCGGGCCGCGGCCGCCCGGTCTACCCGGCTCCGGGAGGCCGCGCCGAGGTCGCCGCCCCGCCCGCGGGCCCGCCTTCCGGGCCGCGGCCGCCCGGTCGACCCGGCTCCGGGAGGCCGCGCCGAGGTCGCCGCCCGGCCCGCGGGCCCGCCTTCCGGGCCGCGGCCGCCCGGTCGACCCGGCTCCGGGAGGCCGCGCCGAGGTCGCCGCCCCGCCCGCGGGCCCGCCTTCCGGGCCGCGGCCGCCCGGTCGACCCGGCTCCGGGAGGCCGCGCCGAGGTCGCCGCCCGGCCCGCGGGCCCGCCTTCCGGGCCGCGGCCGCCCGGTCTACCCGGCTCCGGGAGGCCGCGCAGAGGTCGCCGCCCGGCCCGCGGGCCCGCCTTCCGGGCCGCGGCCGCCCGGTCTACCCGGCTCCGGGAGGCCGCGCCGAGGTCGCCGCCCGGCCCGCGGGCCCGCCTTCCGGGCCGCGGCCGCCCGGTCGACCCGGCTCCGGGAGGCCGCGCCGAGGTCGCCGCCCGGCCCGCGGGCCCGCCTTCCGGGCCGCGGCCGCCCGGTCGACCCGGCTCCGGGAGGCCGCGCCGAGGTCGCCGCCCCGCCCGCGGGCCCGCCTTCCGGGCCGCGGCCGCCCGGTCTACCCGGCTCCGGGAGGCCGCGCCGAGGTCGCCGCCCGGCCCGCGGGCCCGCCTTCCGGGCCGCGGCCGCCCGGTCTACCCGGCTCCGGGAGGCCGCGCCGAGGTCGCCGCCCGGCCCGCGGGCCCGCCTTCCGGGCCGCGGCCGCCCGGTCGACCCGGCTCCGGGAGGCCGCGCCGAGGTCGCCGCCCGGCCCGCGGGCCCGCCTTCCGGGCCGCGGCCGCCCGGTCTACCCGGCTCCGGGAGGCCGCGCCGAGGTCGCCGCCCCGCCCGCGGGCCCGCCTTCCGGGCCGCGGCCGCCCGGTCTACCCGGCTCCGGGAGGCCGCGCCGAGGTCGCCGCCCGGCCCGCGGGCCCGCCTTCCGGGCCGCGGCCGCCCGGTCTACCCGGCTCCGGGAGGCCGCGCCGAGGTCGCCGCCCGGCCCGCGGGCCCGCCTTCCGGGCCGCGGCCGCCCGGTCTACCCGGCTCCGGGAGGCCGCGCCGAGGTCGCCGCCCGGCCCGCGGGCCCGCCTTCCGGGCCGCGGCCGCCCGGTCTACCCGGCTCCGGGAGGCCGCGCCGAGGTCGCCGCCCGGCCCGCGGGCCCGCCTTCCGGGCCGCGGCCGCCCGGTCTACCCGGCTCCGGGAGGCCGCGCCGAGGTCGCCGCCCCGCCCGCGGCCGGCCGGTCTACTCGTCTCCGGCGTGCCCTTGTCGCCTTTTCCGGGTGGTAAGCGGTAGACCTGTTCTCCCTGGCCTTCCTGTGGAGCGGCGAGAGGGGTCGCTCTGTTGCGCTGCCTCCAGTTACGTCATCGTAAAGGCCGGCCATTTCCGCGCCCCGCCCCGGTAGGAGGGGCGGCTGTTCTTCGGCTCTCCGGCGCCGCCTGACTTACCGGTACGACTGTAGGGCAGAGGGTGAGCAAGCGCTGAGTTCCGGAGCTCTACTCCCGGGCGCCCCCAGCGCTAAGTGGCCGGCCTGCGAGCGACCTAGGGCGGCTTGCGAGGGCAGGTAAGGCCCGGTCCCGACTCCGGTTCTCTGACAAAATGTTTTTTTCGG
>NW_027118480.1:265000-267500 GCF_036417845.1 Apteryx mantelli | reverse complement strand
CTCCGCCGAGGGGCGCCGGAGCCGGCTGGCGGGTGCCGGGTTTCCCCTCCGCGTCCCGTCTCGCTGCTGCCGCCGAGGCTGCCGCCGTCGCCGCGAGGCGGCGGCGGCCCGGCGGCGGGCGGCGGCGGGGGAGGCACCCCCGCGGGGATTTCAGGTCGTTTCCCTCACCCCAGGGCCAGGTACCTAGCGTCCGCGCTCCTCCTGCCCCCCCTCGGTGACCCACCCGTGTGGTCCCGTGTGCCAGCTCGCTCCTCCCGGGCGCTGCGCCGTGAGCGCCGCACCGGCCGTGCCCTCCCGCCCTTTCCGCTTTCCCTTTCTCTCCCCCCCCCCCACCGCTCCAGCCGCCCCGCGCCGTGCCGCGGGGACCGTGCTGCGAGCGGGCCGGGCGGGGGGGGGGGGCGGGGTGGCGGGAGGAGCGGAGGGCCTCCGGCCACCGCGGCCGCCGGTAGCCGCCCCGGGTAGGGATGGCCATGGGCCCCGGGCTCCGGGCCCGAGGGTTCTCGGCGGGAGAGCCGGGCGGGGGTTTAAAGACTCGGGCGGCCCGATGCGACCCGGGGGGCAGCCGGGTGTGCTGCCGGAGGGCCGGGGGGCCGGCGCGCGCGGGCGCCGTGCCCCCCCATGCCAGCCGGCGCGCCCCGCGCTCGCCCTGCGGGCAGCCGGGACGGAGAGGGGTACCCTGCCCCCTCTCTCCGCGGTCTGGTCTCGGCGGAGGGACGCCGCGCGGTCGGCTGGCGCCGGCCTGCCTCGAACGCGTGACCCCGGCGCGAGCGCGTGCTCTCGCCGGGACGGTGAGCCCCCACCCACCGCGGGTGGTGCGGACGCCGCGCCTCGGCGCGATCCGCTCTCCTCCCTGGCCGGGGCTCTCGGTCTGCCGCCGTGGCCGCTGGCGGCGGCGCCCTACCCGCCGGCACTCCGCCATCCGGCGCGCCTGCCTCGCTCTGCCCAACCCGGCTTCGCCGGGCGGCGGGCGGGCGGCAGGCGGGCGGCGGGGGCGGCCCCCCCCGTTCTCCGCGTGGAGACGGGGAGAGCGGGCGCCGTCCCCGTCCGTCCCGCCTTGCCCGCCCGCCCGCCGCCGGGCGTCTGTCCGCGGAAGGGACGGGAGAGCGCGTGGTGTCGTCCGGGAGGCTGTGTGTGCGCGCGCGCGGGCGTGGGCGCCGCCTCGGGGCCACGGCGGAGCCGGAGGCCGGCGAGGCGAGCGAGGAGCTGGGGAGCGCGGGGCCGGTGGGCCGCGGGCGCGCGGGCAGCGGCCGGTGCCGCTGCCGGTGGCGGCCGGGCTCCGACGCTGGGGGTCCGCGGGGAGCCGCCCCCTCCCCCAGCGTCCCCGAGGCAGGCGGCGCGGCCGGCGCGCTGCTCCCCGCCGGGCCGGGCCGAGCCTGGGCGCCTGGGCCGGACTCGAAGCGAGCAAAGGGTTGTCCCAGGTCGGGAGCGAGGGCTCCCCGCCCTTCTCGTTCGGGTTTTCCTTTTCCCTTTTTCCCCCCCCACTCTGTGCTCGTACGGTCAGCGGGGCGAGCCCCTCTCTCTGGCTCTCGGCCGTCCCTCGCTCAGCAGCCGGCGTCGGCGTGAGGAGGGAGGCGGAGCGGAGGGGGGGCCCTCAGGGGCTGCCGAAGGCTGCCCGGTCCCCCCGCGCGCGCGGCGGGGACCGAAACCGAGACAACTCTTAGCGGTGGATCACTCGGCTCGTGCGTCGATGAAGAACGCAGCTAGCTGCGAGAATTAATGTGAATTGCAGGACACATTGATCATCGACACTTCGAACGCACTTGCGGCCCCGGGTTCCTCCCGGGGCTACGCCTGTCTGAGCGTCGCTTGGCGGTCAATCGTCACCCCCGCTGTCGCGTTGGCGCAGCGGTGCCGCCCCTCGGGGGGGGCGCGTGGGGGGGCGGGGGAGGCGCGGCGGCGCCGGCGGCGGCGGTGCGCGGCGGCCTCGGCGGCGGAGAGTCGGCGGCGGAGCCGGGACCCCGGTGCGTGCACCGGCGGCCCCGGTCTTCCTGCCCGCCGGGCTCCGGCGCCGGGCCGCCCGCAGCGGCCGCGGCCGGCGTGCCTTGCCGCGCCTGTGCCCGCCCTCCTCGCCCTCCGAGCGCGGTGGCCACCGCTGCGCGGCGCGCGCCGTGCGGGGTGGCGCGGCTGGGGCGCCTCGCAGGCCCGTGCCCCGGGGAGAGGGTGCCTCCTCTTCCCCGCGCGGCCGGGCCTTCGTCCCCCTAAGTGCAGACTCGGGGAAACCCCCCGCTCCCGGAGCGCCCGCTTCGCGGAGTTCGTCCCGCTGGGGCCCCCCCCCCAGGTCGGGTGGGTTGCGGTGGCCCGGCGCGCCTCGTCGCCGCCGCCCGCCACCACCGCCAGTCTGGCCGCCGTCTGGGCTTCTCCTCCGCCACTCTCCCGGTGGTGCGCTGGTCCCCCGTTCCCCTCCGGGGTGGGGACGGCCGGCTGCCTTGCGCTTCCCTGCGCCCCGACCGCCGCCGGTGCGGCGCGCCGCCGGGCCGCCCCCCCTGCCCTCCCCGCGGCG
>NW_027118480.1:250000-252500 GCF_036417845.1 Apteryx mantelli | reverse complement strand
GGGAGCCGGCCCCCCCCTGTCACCCGACGGCGATCCGCCGCCGCCGGGGCAGGGGAGGGTCGGGCCCGGGGGAGGGTCCGGCGGGGAGTGGGCGGCAGTGCGCGGGAGGGTCGGCGGGGCTTGCTCCCCCGGCGCCCGCGGGAGGAAGCGGCGGGCGGAGACGCGAGCGAGATGGCACCCCGGGTCGGGACGGGTGCCGACGGGTCGCCACCCCTAAGCGGTGGGGGGCGGACCCGCGGCGGGCTGCGGCGGAGCAGCCCGTCTTGCAGAGACGGCGAGGACAGGCGTTCCGGGATGGCGCGCGGGGCGGGCGCCGGGCGGCGGCGGACCCCGAGCGGGGGCCGTCGCGCCAGGCCACGCGAGGCGACGGGTCGTGCCCGAGCGGGCGGCCCAAACCACGGCTCTCCTCCCGGGCGCAGCTGCCGCCGGGCGCCGGGTTACTGAGGGAAACCCCGGGCCCCGGGAGGAGGACGAGGTCGTGGCGGCGGGTGTCGGGCGCACCCCGCGGGCGGACGCTCCGCCGAGGGGCGCCGGAGCCGGCTGGCGGGTGCCGGGTTTCCCCTCCGCGTCCCGTCTCGCTGCTGCCGCCGAGGCTGCCGCCGTCGCCGCGAGGCGGCGGCGGCCCGGCGGCGGGCGGCGGCGGGGGAGGCACCCCCGCGGGGATTTCAGGTCGTTTCCCTCACCCCAGGGCCAGGTACCTAGCGTCCGCGCTCCTCCTGCCCCCCCTCGGTGACCCACCCGTGTGGTCCCGTGTGCCAGCTCGCTCCTCCCGGGCGCCGCGCCGTGAGCGCCGCACCGGCCGTGCCCTCCCGCCCTTTCCGCTTTCCCTTTCTCTCCCCCCCCCCCACCGCTCCAGCCGCCCCGCGCCGTGCCGCGGGGACCGTGCTGCGAGCGGGCCGGGCGGGGGGGGGGGGCGGGGTGGCGGGAGGAGCGGAGGGCCTCCGGCCACCGCGGCCGCCGGTAGCCGCCCCGGGTAGGGATGGCCATGGGCCCCGGGCTCCGGGCCCGAGGGTTCTCGGCGGGAGAGCCGGGCGGGGGTTTAAAGACTCGGGCGGCCCGATGCGACCCGGGGGGCAGCCGGGTGTGCTGCCGGAGGGCCGGGGGGCCGGCGCGCGCGGGCGCCGTGCCCCCCCATGCCAGCCGGCGCGCCCCGCGCTCGCCCTGCGGGCAGCCGGGACGGAGAGGGGTACCCTGCCCCCTCTCTCCGCGGTCTGGTCTCGGCGGAGGGACGCCGCGCGGTCGGCTGGCGCCGGCCTGCCTCGAACGCGTGACCCCGGCGCGAGCGCGTGCTCTCGCCGGGACGGTGAGCCCCCACCCACCGCGGGTGGTGCGGACGCCGCGCCTCGGCGCGATCCGCTCTCCTCCCTGGCCGGGGCTCTCGGTCTGCCGCCGTGGCCGCTGGCGGCGGCGCCCTACCCGCCGGCACTCCGCCATCCGGCGCGCCTGCCTCGCTCTGCCCAACCCGGCTTCGCCGGGCGGCGGGCGGGCGGCAGGCGGGCGGCGGGGGCGGCCCCCCCCGTTCTCCGCGTGGAGACGGGGAGAGCGGGCGCCGTCCCCGTCCGTCCCGCCTTGCCCGCCCGCCCGCCGCCGGGCGTCTGTCCGCGGAAGGGACGGGAGAGCGCGTGGTGTCGTCCGGGAGGCTGTGTGTGCGCGCGCGCGGGCGTGGGCGCCGCCTCGGGGCCACGGCGGAGCCGGAGGCCGGCGAGGCGAGCGAGGAGCTGGGGAGCGCGGGGCCGGTGGGCCGCGGGCGCGCGGGCAGCGGCCGGTGCCGCTGCCGGTGGCGGCCGGGCTCCGACGCTGGGGGTCCGCGGGGAGCCGCCCCCTCCCCCAGCGTCCCCGAGGCAGGCGGCGCGGCCGGCGCGCTGCTCCCCGCCGGGCCGGGCCGAGCCTGGGCGCCTGGGCCGGACTCGAAGCGAGCAAAGGGTTGTCCCAGGTCGGGAGCGAGGGCTCCCCGCCCTTCTCGTTCGGGTTTTCCTTTTCCCTTTTTCCCCCCCCACTCTGTGCTCGTACGGTCAGCGGGGCGAGCCCCTCTCTCTGGCTCTCGGCCGTCCCTCGCTCAGCAGCCGGCGTCGGCGTGAGGAGGGAGGCGGAGCGGAGGGGGGGCCCTCAGGGGCTGCCGAAGGCTGCCCGGTCCCCCCGCGCGCGCGGCGGGGACCGAAACCGAGACAACTCTTAGCGGTGGATCACTCGGCTCGTGCGTCGATGAAGAACGCAGCTAGCTGCGAGAATTAATGTGAATTGCAGGACACATTGATCATCGACACTTCGAACGCACTTGCGGCCCCGGGTTCCTCCCGGGGCTACGCCTGTCTGAGCGTCGCTTGGCGGTCAATCGTCACCCCCGCTGTCGCGTTGGCGCAGCGGTGCCGCCCCTCGGGGGGGGCGCGTGGGGGGGCGGGGGAGGCGCGGCGGCGCCGGCGGCGGCGGTGCGCGGCGGCCTCGGCGGCGGAGAGTCGGCGGCGGAGCCGGGACCCCGGTGCGTGCACCGGCGGCCCCGGTC
>NW_027118480.1:235000-237500 GCF_036417845.1 Apteryx mantelli | reverse complement strand
GAGAGCGGCGCCGGCCCGCCGCCGGGCCGCCGCCGGGCCACCGCGCCTCGTTGCCGACGCCGACGGGCCCCTGCCCGCCGCGTCCCGGTTGCCGCGCGTGTACCCGAGTTCGCCTGTCCTGCACTCTGCGCCACAGGGCCGAGCACGGGGCTCGGCCCGCCGGCGGCTGTACGGCCCTCCCGGGGCTCGCTCGCCGAAGGCCCGCCGCCGATTCCCCGAGGCCGGTGGGGGACCGCCCCCGTCTGCCCCTCTCGCCTCCGCTGGCGCCCGCCGCCGGTGCCCATCGCCGGGAGCCGGCCCCCCCCTGTCACCCGACGGCGATCCGCCGCCGCCGGGGCAGGGGAGGGTCGGGCCCGGGGGAGGGTCCGGCGGGGAGTGGGCGGCAGTGCGCGGGAGGGTCGGCGGGGCTTGCTCCCCCGGCGCCCGCGGGAGGAAGCGGCGGGCGGAGACGCGAGCGAGATGGCACCCCGGGTCGGGACGGGTGCCGACGGGTCGCCACCCCTAAGCGGTGGGGGGCGGACCCGCGGCGGGCTGCGGCGGAGCAGCCCGTCTTGCAGAGACGGCGAGGACAGGCGTTCCGGGATGGCGCGCGGGGCGGGCGCCGGGCGGCGGCGGACCCCGAGCGGGGGCCGTCGCGCCAGGCCACGCGAGGCGACGGGTCGTGCCCGAGCGGGCGGCCCAAACCACGGCTCTCCTCCCGGGCGCAGCTGCCGCCGGGCGCCGGGTTACTGAGGGAAACCCCGGGCCCCGGGAGGAGGACGAGGTCGTGGCGGCGGGTGTCGGGCGCACCCCGCGGGCGGACGCTCCGCCGAGGGGCGCCGGAGCCGGCTGGCGGGTGCCGGGTTTCCCCTCCGCGTCCCGTCTCGCTGCTGCCGCCGAGGCTGCCGCCGTCGCCGCGAGGCGGCGGCGGCCCGGCGGCGGGCGGCGGCGGGGGAGGCACCCCCGCGGGGATTTCAGGTCGTTTCCCTCACCCCAGGGCCAGGTACCTAGCGTCCGCGCTCCTCCTGCCCCCCCTCGGTGACCCACCCGTGTGGTCCCGTGTGCCAGCTCGCTCCTCCCGGGCGCCGCGCCGTGAGCGCCGCACCGGCCGTGCCCTCCCGCCCTTTCCGCTTTCCCTTTCTCTCCCCCCCCCCCACCGCTCCAGCCGCCCCGCGCCGTGCCGCGGGGACCGTGCTGCGAGCGGGCCGGGCGGGGGGGGGGGGCGGGGTGGCGGGAGGAGCGGAGGGCCTCCGGCCACCGCGGCCGCCGGTAGCCGCCCCGGGTAGGGATGGCCATGGGCCCCGGGCTCCGGGCCCGAGGGTTCTCGGCGGGAGAGCCGGGCGGGGGTTTAAAGACTCGGGCGGCCCGATGCGACCCGGGGGGCAGCCGGGTGTGCTGCCGGAGGGCCGGGGGGCCGGCGCGCGCGGGCGCCGTGCCCCCCCATGCCAGCCGGCGCGCCCCGCGCTCGCCCTGCGGGCAGCCGGGACGGAGAGGGGTACCCTGCCCCCTCTCTCCGCGGTCTGGTCTCGGCGGAGGGACGCCGCGCGGTCGGCTGGCGCCGGCCTGCCTCGAACGCGTGACCCCGGCGCGAGCGCGTGCTCTCGCCGGGACGGTGAGCCCCCACCCACCGCGGGTGGTGCGGACGCCGCGCCTCGGCGCGATCCGCTCTCCTCCCTGGCCGGGGCTCTCGGTCTGCCGCCGTGGCCGCTGGCGGCGGCGCCCTACCCGCCGGCACTCCGCCATCCGGCGCGCCTGCCTCGCTCTGCCCAACCCGGCTTCGCCGGGCGGCGGGCGGGCGGCAGGCGGGCGGCGGGGGCGGCCCCCCCCGTTCTCCGCGTGGAGACGGGGAGAGCGGGCGCCGTCCCCGTCCGTCCCGCCTTGCCCGCCCGCCCGCCGCCGGGCGTCTGTCCGCGGAAGGGACGGGAGAGCGCGTGGTGTCGTCCGGGAGGCTGTGTGTGCGCGCGCGCGGGCGTGGGCGCCGCCTCGGGGCCACGGCGGAGCCGGAGGCCGGCGAGGCGAGCGAGGAGCTGGGGAGCGCGGGGCCGGTGGGCCGCGGGCGCGCGGGCAGCGGCCGGTGCCGCTGCCGGTGGCGGCCGGGCTCCGACGCTGGGGGTCCGCGGGGAGCCGCCCCCTCCCCCAGCGTCCCCGAGGCAGGCGGCGCGGCCGGCGCGCTGCTCCCCGCCGGGCCGGGCCGAGCCTGGGCGCCTGGGCCGGACTCGAAGCGAGCAAAGGGTTGTCCCAGGTCGGGAGCGAGGGCTCCCCGCCCTTCTCGTTCGGGTTTTCCTTTTCCCTTTTTCCCCCCCCACTCTGTGCTCGTACGGTCAGCGGGGCGAGCCCCTCTCTCTGGCTCTCGGCCGTCCCTCGCTCAGCAGCCGGCGTCGGCGTGAGGAGGGAGGCGGAGCGGAGGGGGGGCCCTCAGGGGCTGCCGAAGGCTGCCCGGTCCCCCCGCGCGCGCGGCGGGGACCGAAACCGAGACAACTCTTAGCGGTGGATCACTCGGCTCGTGCGTCGATGAAGAACG
>NW_027118480.1:220000-222500 GCF_036417845.1 Apteryx mantelli | reverse complement strand
GCGCGTGTACCCGAGTTCGCCTGTCCTGCACTCTGCGCCACAGGGCCGAGCACGGGGCTCGGCCCGCCGGCGGCTGTACGGCCCTCCCGGGGCTCGCTCGCCGAAGGCCCGCCGCCGATTCCCCGAGGCCGGTGGGGGACCGCCCCCGTCTGCCCCTCTCGCCTCCGCTGGCGCCCGCCGCCGGTGCCCATCGCCGGGAGCCGGCCCCCCCCTGTCACCCGACGGCGATCCGCCGCCGCCGGGGCAGGGGAGGGTCGGGCCCGGGGGAGGGTCCGGCGGGGAGTGGGCGGCAGTGCGCGGGAGGGTCGGCGGGGCTTGCTCCCCCGGCGCCCGCGGGAGGAAGCGGCGGGCGGAGACGCGAGCGAGATGGCACCCCGGGTCGGGACGGGTGCCGACGGGTCGCCACCCCTAAGCGGTGGGGGGCGGACCCGCGGCGGGCTGCGGCGGAGCAGCCCGTCTTGCAGAGACGGCGAGGACAGGCGTTCCGGGATGGCGCGCGGGGCGGGCGCCGGGCGGCGGCGGACCCCGAGCGGGGGCCGTCGCGCCAGGCCACGCGAGGCGACGGGTCGTGCCCGAGCGGGCGGCCCAAACCACGGCTCTCCTCCCGGGCGCAGCTGCCGCCGGGCGCCGGGTTACTGAGGGAAACCCCGGGCCCCGGGAGGAGGACGAGGTCGTGGCGGCGGGTGTCGGGCGCACCCCGCGGGCGGACGCTCCGCCGAGGGGCGCCGGAGCCGGCTGGCGGGTGCCGGGTTTCCCCTCCGCGTCCCGTCTCGCTGCTGCCGCCGAGGCTGCCGCCGTCGCCGCGAGGCGGCGGCGGCCCGGCGGCGGGCGGCGGCGGGGGAGGCACCCCCGCGGGGATTTCAGGTCGTTTCCCTCACCCCAGGGCCAGGTACCTAGCGTCCGCGCTCCTCCTGCCCCCCCTCGGTGACCCACCCGTGTGGTCCCGTGTGCCAGCTCGCTCCTCCCGGGCGCCGCGCCGTGAGCGCCGCACCGGCCGTGCCCTCCCGCCCTTTCCGCTTTCCCTTTCTCTCCCCCCCCCCCACCGCTCCAGCCGCCCCGCGCCGTGCCGCGGGGACCGTGCTGCGAGCGGGCCGGGCGGGGGGGGGGGGCGGGGTGGCGGGAGGAGCGGAGGGCCTCCGGCCACCGCGGCCGCCGGTAGCCGCCCCGGGTAGGGATGGCCATGGGCCCCGGGCTCCGGGCCCGAGGGTTCTCGGCGGGAGAGCCGGGCGGGGGTTTAAAGACTCGGGCGGCCCGATGCGACCCGGGGGGCAGCCGGGTGTGCTGCCGGAGGGCCGGGGGGCCGGCGCGCGCGGGCGCCGTGCCCCCCCATGCCAGCCGGCGCGCCCCGCGCTCGCCCTGCGGGCAGCCGGGACGGAGAGGGGTACCCTGCCCCCTCTCTCCGCGGTCTGGTCTCGGCGGAGGGACGCCGCGCGGTCGGCTGGCGCCGGCCTGCCTCGAACGCGTGACCCCGGCGCGAGCGCGTGCTCTCGCCGGGACGGTGAGCCCCCACCCACCGCGGGTGGTGCGGACGCCGCGCCTCGGCGCGATCCGCTCTCCTCCCTGGCCGGGGCTCTCGGTCTGCCGCCGTGGCCGCTGGCGGCGGCGCCCTACCCGCCGGCACTCCGCCATCCGGCGCGCCTGCCTCGCTCTGCCCAACCCGGCTTCGCCGGGCGGCGGGCGGGCGGCAGGCGGGCGGCGGGGGCGGCCCCCCCCGTTCTCCGCGTGGAGACGGGGAGAGCGGGCGCCGTCCCCGTCCGTCCCGCCTTGCCCGCCCGCCCGCCGCCGGGCGTCTGTCCGCGGAAGGGACGGGAGAGCGCGTGGTGTCGTCCGGGAGGCTGTGTGTGCGCGCGCGCGGGCGTGGGCGCCGCCTCGGGGCCACGGCGGAGCCGGAGGCCGGCGAGGCGAGCGAGGAGCTGGGGAGCGCGGGGCCGGTGGGCCGCGGGCGCGCGGGCAGCGGCCGGTGCCGCTGCCGGTGGCGGCCGGGCTCCGACGCTGGGGGTCCGCGGGGAGCCGCCCCCTCCCCCAGCGTCCCCGAGGCAGGCGGCGCGGCCGGCGCGCTGCTCCCCGCCGGGCCGGGCCGAGCCTGGGCGCCTGGGCCGGACTCGAAGCGAGCAAAGGGTTGTCCCAGGTCGGGAGCGAGGGCTCCCCGCCCTTCTCGTTCGGGTTTTCCTTTTCCCTTTTTCCCCCCCCACTCTGTGCTCGTACGGTCAGCGGGGCGAGCCCCTCTCTCTGGCTCTCGGCCGTCCCTCGCTCAGCAGCCGGCGTCGGCGTGAGGAGGGAGGCGGAGCGGAGGGGGGGCCCTCAGGGGCTGCCGAAGGCTGCCCGGTCCCCCCGCGCGCGCGGCGGGGACCGAAACCGAGACAACTCTTAGCGGTGGATCACTCGGCTCGTGCGTCGATGAAGAACGCAGCTAGCTGCGAGAATTAATGTGAATTGCAGGACACATTGATCATCGACACTTCGAACGCACTTGCGGCCCCGGGTTCCTCCCGGGGCTACG
>NW_027118480.1:195000-197500 GCF_036417845.1 Apteryx mantelli | reverse complement strand
CGCCTTCCGGGCCGCGGCCGCCCGGTCGACCCGGCTCCGGGAGGCCGCGCCGAGGTCGCCGCCCGGCCCGCGGGCCCGCCTTCCGGGCCGCGGCCGCCCGGTCTACCCGGCTCCGGGAGGCCGCGCCGAGGTCGCCGCCCCGCCCGCGGGCCCGCCTTCCGGGCCGCGGCCGCCCGGTCGACCCGGCTCCGGGAGGCCGCGCCGAGGTCGCCGCCCGGCCCGCGGGCCCGCCTTCCGGGCCGCGGCCGCCCGGTCGACCCGGCTCCGGGAGGCCGCGCCGAGGTCGCCGCCCCGCCCGCGGGCCCGCCTTCCGGGCCGCGGCCGCCCGGTCGACCCGGCTCCGGGAGGCCGCGCCGAGGTCGCCGCCCGGCCCGCGGGCCCGCCTTCCGGGCCGCGGCCGCCCGGTCTACCCGGCTCCGGGAGGCCGCGCAGAGGTCGCCGCCCGGCCCGCGGGCCCGCCTTCCGGGCCGCGGCCGCCCGGTCTACCCGGCTCCGGGAGGCCGCGCCGAGGTCGCCGCCCGGCCCGCGGGCCCGCCTTCCGGGCCGCGGCCGCCCGGTCGACCCGGCTCCGGGAGGCCGCGCCGAGGTCGCCGCCCGGCCCGCGGGCCCGCCTTCCGGGCCGCGGCCGCCCGGTCTACCCGGCTCCGGGAGGCCGCGCCGAGGTCGCCGCCCCGCCCGCGGGCCCGCCTTCCGGGCCGCGGCCGCCCGGTCTACCCGGCTCCGGGAGGCCGCGCCGAGGTCGCCGCCCGGCCCGCGGGCCCGCCTTCCGGGCCGCGGCCGCCCGGTCTACCCGGCTCCGGGAGGCCGCGCCGAGGTCGCCGCCCGGCCCGCGGGCCCGCCTTCCGGGCCGCGGCCGCCCGGTCGACCCGGCTCCGGGAGGCCGCGCCGAGGTCGCCGCCCGGCCCGCGGGCCCGCCTTCCGGGCCGCGGCCGCCCGGTCTACCCGGCTCCGGGAGGCCGCGCCGAGGTCGCCGCCCCGCCCGCGGGCCCGCCTTCCGGGCCGCGGCCGCCCGGTCTACCCGGCTCCGGGAGGCCGCGCCGAGGTCGCCGCCCGGCCCGCGGGCCCGCCTTCCGGGCCGCGGCCGCCCGGTCTACCCGGCTCCGGGAGGCCGCGCCGAGGTCGCCGCCCGGCCCGCGGGCCCGCCTTCCGGGCCGCGGCCGCCCGGTCTACCCGGCTCCGGGAGGCCGCGCCGAGGTCGCCGCCCGGCCCGCGGGCCCGCCTTCCGGGCCGCGGCCGCCCGGTCTACCCGGCTCCGGGAGGCCGCGCCGAGGTCGCCGCCCGGCCCGCGGGCCCGCCTTCCGGGCCGCGGCCGCCCGGTCTACCCGGCTCCGGGAGGCCGCGCCGAGGTCGCCGCCCCGCCCGCGGCCGGCCGGTCTACTCGTCTCCGGCGTGCCCTTGTCGCCTTTTCCGGGTGGTAAGCGGTAGACCTGTTCTCCCTGGCCTTCCTGTGGAGCGGCGAGAGGGGTCGCTCTGTTGCGCTGCCTCCAGTTACGTCATCGTAAAGGCCGGCCATTTCCGCGCCCCGCCCCGGTAGGAGGGGCGGCTGTTCTTCGGCTCTCCGGCGCCGCCTGACTTACCGGTACGACTGTAGGGCAGAGGGTGAGCAAGCGCTGAGTTCCGGAGCTCTACTCCCGGGCGCCCCCAGCGCTAAGTGGCCGGCCTGCGAGCGACCTAGGGCGGCTTGCGAGGGCAGGTAAGGCCCGGTCCCGACTCCGGTTCTCTGACAAAATGTTTTTTTCGGCGCGTTCGATACGGCGCTTTCCCGGCACGTTCTCGGCAGCCAGGCGAGCGTGTCCCCGGTGCCGGGAAGCGCGGAGCCGCGGAGCCGGCGGCGGGCTCCAGCGACGGTTGCCGAGTTGCGAGAGGGCTGAGGCGGTCCGCGCGGAGCGTGTCCCCGGTGCCGGGAAGCGCGGAGCCGCGGAGCCGGCGGCGGGCTCCAGCGACGGTTGCCGAGTTGCGAGAGGGCTGAGGCGGTCCCCGCCGCCGAGAGGGAAGGCTCGTGGCCTGTGAGCCCTTCGAGTGCAGCGCGAGAGAGGAAAAGGGGGGTGCCCCGTGCGGCTCGAGAGCCTCGTTCCAGGGGCCTGCCGCCGGCAGTGCGGCGATGCCAGCGCCGCAGCTGCTGACCCACACCTGCACGCAGCGCCCGCTGAGGCGTTCCGGGACACGTCGGAGAGGCCCCTCGGCGGGCCGGCGCTTCCCTGCTTCTCTGTCCCAGGGAGTGCGGGAGGAGTTGCCGGTGCTTCAGGCTCGAGTGGGCACCTCTTGCCGGACGGTGGTCCGCACCCACACGCAGTGTCCGCCGCGGGTTGCCTCCTCGGTGGCCGCGCTGGGCAGGGGAAGTTGGCTCAGGACTCGACCGATCGATGAGGCCGTTCGGGTCGCGTCGGTGAGGGCCCCCGGCGGGTCGGCTCTTCCGTGCTCCCCGTCATAGGGTGCATGGCGGTGTCCGATGTTCAGGCAGGGGGGTCTCCTCTCCAGTGCGCGTCCCGTTGTGTGCGAG
>NW_027118480.1:180000-182500 GCF_036417845.1 Apteryx mantelli | reverse complement strand
GCGAAGGAGCGAGCGCAGCAGGACTCCCAGCGAGGTCCGGTCGCCGCGCGGGGGGGGGGGGGGGGGGCTGAGCTGGCCCGGTAGCGGCCGGCCCATCTTGGCAGCCGCCGTCCAGCGCTCCCAGGCCGGGGAGGGCGCCTTCGCGGCAAAGGGGAGTCTGCCGGCTGCGGGGGTCTCGGAGGGGCGAGTAGGTCTACCCGGCTCCGGGAGGCCGCGCCGAGGTCGCCGCCCGGCCCGCGGGCCCGCCTTCCGGGCCGCGGCCGCCCGGTCGACCCGGCTCCGGGAGGCCGCGCCGAGGTCGCAGCCCGGCCCGCGGGCCCGCCTTCCGGGCCGCGGCCGCCCGGTCGACCCGGCTCCGGGAGGCCGCGCCGAGGTCGCCGCCCGGCCCGCGGGCCCGCCTTCCGGGCCGCGGCCGCCCGGTCTACCCGGCTCCGGGAGGCCGCGCCGAGGTCGCCGCCCCGCCCGCGGGCCCGCCTTCCGGGCCGCGGCCGCCCGGTCGACCCGGCTCCGGGAGGCCGCGCCGAGGTCGCCGCCCGGCCCGCGGGCCCGCCTTCCGGGCCGCGGCCGCCCGGTCGACCCGGCTCCGGGAGGCCGCGCCGAGGTCGCCGCCCCGCCCGCGGGCCCGCCTTCCGGGCCGCGGCCGCCCGGTCGACCCGGCTCCGGGAGGCCGCGCCGAGGTCGCCGCCCGGCCCGCGGGCCCGCCTTCCGGGCCGCGGCCGCCCGGTCTACCCGGCTCCGGGAGGCCGCGCAGAGGTCGCCGCCCGGCCCGCGGGCCCGCCTTCCGGGCCGCGGCCGCCCGGTCTACCCGGCTCCGGGAGGCCGCGCCGAGGTCGCCGCCCGGCCCGCGGGCCCGCCTTCCGGGCCGCGGCCGCCCGGTCGACCCGGCTCCGGGAGGCCGCGCCGAGGTCGCCGCCCGGCCCGCGGGCCCGCCTTCCGGGCCGCGGCCGCCCGGTCTACCCGGCTCCGGGAGGCCGCGCCGAGGTCGCCGCCCCGCCCGCGGGCCCGCCTTCCGGGCCGCGGCCGCCCGGTCTACCCGGCTCCGGGAGGCCGCGCCGAGGTCGCCGCCCGGCCCGCGGGCCCGCCTTCCGGGCCGCGGCCGCCCGGTCTACCCGGCTCCGGGAGGCCGCGCCGAGGTCGCCGCCCGGCCCGCGGGCCCGCCTTCCGGGCCGCGGCCGCCCGGTCGACCCGGCTCCGGGAGGCCGCGCCGAGGTCGCCGCCCGGCCCGCGGGCCCGCCTTCCGGGCCGCGGCCGCCCGGTCTACCCGGCTCCGGGAGGCCGCGCCGAGGTCGCCGCCCCGCCCGCGGGCCCGCCTTCCGGGCCGCGGCCGCCCGGTCTACCCGGCTCCGGGAGGCCGCGCCGAGGTCGCCGCCCGGCCCGCGGGCCCGCCTTCCGGGCCGCGGCCGCCCGGTCTACCCGGCTCCGGGAGGCCGCGCCGAGGTCGCCGCCCGGCCCGCGGGCCCGCCTTCCGGGCCGCGGCCGCCCGGTCTACCCGGCTCCGGGAGGCCGCGCCGAGGTCGCCGCCCGGCCCGCGGGCCCGCCTTCCGGGCCGCGGCCGCCCGGTCTACCCGGCTCCGGGAGGCCGCGCCGAGGTCGCCGCCCGGCCCGCGGGCCCGCCTTCCGGGCCGCGGCCGCCCGGTCTACCCGGCTCCGGGAGGCCGCGCCGAGGTCGCCGCCCCGCCCGCGGCCGGCCGGTCTACTCGTCTCCGGCGTGCCCTTGTCGCCTTTTCCGGGTGGTAAGCGGTAGACCTGTTCTCCCTGGCCTTCCTGTGGAGCGGCGAGAGGGGTCGCTCTGTTGCGCTGCCTCCAGTTACGTCATCGTAAAGGCCGGCCATTTCCGCGCCCCGCCCCGGTAGGAGGGGCGGCTGTTCTTCGGCTCTCCGGCGCCGCCTGACTTACCGGTACGACTGTAGGGCAGAGGGTGAGCAAGCGCTGAGTTCCGGAGCTCTACTCCCGGGCGCCCCCAGCGCTAAGTGGCCGGCCTGCGAGCGACCTAGGGCGGCTTGCGAGGGCAGGTAAGGCCCGGTCCCGACTCCGGTTCTCTGACAAAATGTTTTTTTCGGCGCGTTCGATACGGCGCTTTCCCGGCACGTTCTCGGCAGCCAGGCGAGCGTGTCCCCGGTGCCGGGAAGCGCGGAGCCGCGGAGCCGGCGGCGGGCTCCAGCGACGGTTGCCGAGTTGCGAGAGGGCTGAGGCGGTCCGCGCGGAGCGTGTCCCCGGTGCCGGGAAGCGCGGAGCCGCGGAGCCGGCGGCGGGCTCCAGCGACGGTTGCCGAGTTGCGAGAGGGCTGAGGCGGTCCGCGCGGAGCGTGTCCCCGGTGCCGGGAAGCGCGGAGCCGCGGAGCCGGCGGCGGGCTCCAGCGACGGTTGCCGAGTTGCGAGAGGGCTGAGGCGGTCCGCGCGGAGCGTGTCCCCGGTGCCGGGAAGCGCGGAGCCGCGGAGCCGGCGGCGGGCTCCAGCGACGGTTGCCGAGTTGCGAGAGGGCTGAGGCGGTCCCCGCCGCC
>NW_027118480.1:172500-175000 GCF_036417845.1 Apteryx mantelli | reverse complement strand
CGCCGGTAGCCGCCCCGGGTAGGGATGGCCATGGGCCCCGGGCTCCGGGCCCGAGGGTTCTCGGCGGGAGAGCCGGGCGGGGGTTTAAAGACTCGGGCGGCCCGATGCGACCCGGGGGGCAGCCGGGTGTGCTGCCGGAGGGCCGGGGGGCCGGCGCGCGCGGGCGCCGTGCCCCCCCATGCCAGCCGGCGCGCCCCGCGCTCGCCCTGCGGGCAGCCGGGACGGAGAGGGGTACCCTGCCCCCTCTCTCCGCGGTCTGGTCTCGGCGGAGGGACGCCGCGCGGTCGGCTGGCGCCGGCCTGCCTCGAACGCGTGACCCCGGCGCGAGCGCGTGCTCTCGCCGGGACGGTGAGCCCCCACCCACCGCGGGTGGTGCGGACGCCGCGCCTCGGCGCGATCCGCTCTCCTCCCTGGCCGGGGCTCTCGGTCTGCCGCCGTGGCCGCTGGCGGCGGCGCCCTACCCGCCGGCACTCCGCCATCCGGCGCGCCTGCCTCGCTCTGCCCAACCCGGCTTCGCCGGGCGGCGGGCGGGCGGCAGGCGGGCGGCGGGGGCGGCCCCCCCCGTTCTCCGCGTGGAGACGGGGAGAGCGGGCGCCGTCCCCGTCCGTCCCGCCTTGCCCGCCCGCCCGCCGCCGGGCGTCTGTCCGCGGAAGGGACGGGAGAGCGCGTGGTGTCGTCCGGGAGGCTGTGTGTGCGCGCGCGCGGGCGTGGGCGCCGCCTCGGGGCCACGGCGGAGCCGGAGGCCGGCGAGGCGAGCGAGGAGCTGGGGAGCGCGGGGCCGGTGGGCCGCGGGCGCGCGGGCAGCGGCCGGTGCCGCTGCCGGTGGCGGCCGGGCTCCGACGCTGGGGGTCCGCGGGGAGCCGCCCCCTCCCCCAGCGTCCCCGAGGCAGGCGGCGCGGCCGGCGCGCTGCTCCCCGCCGGGCCGGGCCGAGCCTGGGCGCCTGGGCCGGACTCGAAGCGAGCAAAGGGTTGTCCCAGGTCGGGAGCGAGGGCTCCCCGCCCTTCTCGTTCGGGTTTTCCTTTTCCCTTTTTCCCCCCCCACTCTGTGCTCGTACGGTCAGCGGGGCGAGCCCCTCTCTCTGGCTCTCGGCCGTCCCTCGCTCAGCAGCCGGCGTCGGCGTGAGGAGGGAGGCGGAGCGGAGGGGGGGCCCTCAGGGGCTGCCGAAGGCTGCCCGGTCCCCCCGCGCGCGCGGCGGGGACCGAAACCGAGACAACTCTTAGCGGTGGATCACTCGGCTCGTGCGTCGATGAAGAACGCAGCTAGCTGCGAGAATTAATGTGAATTGCAGGACACATTGATCATCGACACTTCGAACGCACTTGCGGCCCCGGGTTCCTCCCGGGGCTACGCCTGTCTGAGCGTCGCTTGGCGGTCAATCGTCACCCCCGCTGTCGCGTTGGCGCAGCGGTGCCGCCCCTCGGGGGGGGCGCGTGGGGGGGCGGGGGAGGCGCGGCGGCGCCGGCGGCGGCGGTGCGCGGCGGCCTCGGCGGCGGAGAGTCGGCGGCGGAGCCGGGACCCCGGTGCGTGCACCGGCGGCCCCGGTCTTCCTGCCCGCCGGGCTCCGGCGCCGGGCCGCCCGCAGCGGCCGCGGCCGGCGTGCCTTGCCGCGCCTGTGCCCGCCCTCCTCGCCCTCCGAGCGCGGTGGCCACCGCTGCGCGGCGCGCGCCGTGCGGGGTGGCGCGGCTGGGGCGCCTCGCAGGCCCGTGCCCCGGGGAGAGGGTGCCTCCTCTTCCCCGCGCGGCCGGGCCTTCGTCCCCCTAAGTGCAGACTCGGGGAAACCCCCCGCTCCCGGAGCGCCCGCTTCGCGGAGTTCGTCCCGCTGGGGCCCCCCCCCCAGGTCGGGTGGGTTGCGGTGGCCCGGCGCGCCTCGTCGCCGCCGCCCGCCACCACCGCCAGTCTGGCCGCCGTCTGGGCTTCTCCTCCGCCACTCTCCCGGTGGTGCGCTGGTCCCCCGTTCCCCTCCGGGGTGGGGACGGCCGGCTGCCTTGCGCTTCCCTGCGCCCCGACCGCCGCCGGTGCGGCGCGCCGCCGGGCCGCCCCCCCTGCCCTCCCCGCGGCGCGCCCGCGTCCGTCGCGTGTGCCGAGCCACTTCCACCCGCCGGCTGGCGTCAGCCGCGGCGTTGCGTTGAGGCCGGCAGCGACGGCGCGCGGGTGCGGCGCGGCGGGGTGGCGGTGGGGGGCGGCGCGGGCGTGCGCGCCGCCGGGCGGCGAGAAGGGCGCGAAGGGGAGGGCAGGGCGCCGCGCCGTGCCGTGCCCGGAGCGAGAGCGGAGGCAGCGGCCGGGAGGAGGAGAGGCAAGCCCCCAGGCGGCGGAGGGCTGCGCGAGTTGCGTGAGCGGAGCGAGCGTGCGGCGGGGAGCCGGGCCCGGGGGAGGCGCGGACCTCGCCCTCCGGCCCCGCGCGGCTGTCTGCGGGTGGGGTACCGCGGTGGTACCGCACCGTGCTGCCGCGCGCGCGTGCCGGGGGGCCCCCCCCGCTGGCCTCCCCCCTGCGCGGCGGCG
>NW_027118480.1:157500-160000 GCF_036417845.1 Apteryx mantelli | reverse complement strand
TGCCCCCCCATGCCAGCCGGCGCGCCCCGCGCTCGCCCTGCGGGCAGCCGGGACGGAGAGGGGTACCCTGCCCCCTCTCTCCGCGGTCTGGTCTCGGCGGAGGGACGCCGCGCGGTCGGCTGGCGCCGGCCTGCCTCGAACGCGTGACCCCGGCGCGAGCGCGTGCTCTCGCCGGGACGGTGAGCCCCCACCCACCGCGGGTGGTGCGGACGCCGCGCCTCGGCGCGATCCGCTCTCCTCCCTGGCCGGGGCTCTCGGTCTGCCGCCGTGGCCGCTGGCGGCGGCGCCCTACCCGCCGGCACTCCGCCATCCGGCGCGCCTGCCTCGCTCTGCCCAACCCGGCTTCGCCGGGCGGCGGGCGGGCGGCAGGCGGGCGGCGGGGGCGGCCCCCCCCGTTCTCCGCGTGGAGACGGGGAGAGCGGGCGCCGTCCCCGTCCGTCCCGCCTTGCCCGCCCGCCCGCCGCCGGGCGTCTGTCCGCGGAAGGGACGGGAGAGCGCGTGGTGTCGTCCGGGAGGCTGTGTGTGCGCGCGCGCGGGCGTGGGCGCCGCCTCGGGGCCACGGCGGAGCCGGAGGCCGGCGAGGCGAGCGAGGAGCTGGGGAGCGCGGGGCCGGTGGGCCGCGGGCGCGCGGGCAGCGGCCGGTGCCGCTGCCGGTGGCGGCCGGGCTCCGACGCTGGGGGTCCGCGGGGAGCCGCCCCCTCCCCCAGCGTCCCCGAGGCAGGCGGCGCGGCCGGCGCGCTGCTCCCCGCCGGGCCGGGCCGAGCCTGGGCGCCTGGGCCGGACTCGAAGCGAGCAAAGGGTTGTCCCAGGTCGGGAGCGAGGGCTCCCCGCCCTTCTCGTTCGGGTTTTCCTTTTCCCTTTTTCCCCCCCCACTCTGTGCTCGTACGGTCAGCGGGGCGAGCCCCTCTCTCTGGCTCTCGGCCGTCCCTCGCTCAGCAGCCGGCGTCGGCGTGAGGAGGGAGGCGGAGCGGAGGGGGGGCCCTCAGGGGCTGCCGAAGGCTGCCCGGTCCCCCCGCGCGCGCGGCGGGGACCGAAACCGAGACAACTCTTAGCGGTGGATCACTCGGCTCGTGCGTCGATGAAGAACGCAGCTAGCTGCGAGAATTAATGTGAATTGCAGGACACATTGATCATCGACACTTCGAACGCACTTGCGGCCCCGGGTTCCTCCCGGGGCTACGCCTGTCTGAGCGTCGCTTGGCGGTCAATCGTCACCCCCGCTGTCGCGTTGGCGCAGCGGTGCCGCCCCTCGGGGGGGGCGCGTGGGGGGGCGGGGGAGGCGCGGCGGCGCCGGCGGCGGCGGTGCGCGGCGGCCTCGGCGGCGGAGAGTCGGCGGCGGAGCCGGGACCCCGGTGCGTGCACCGGCGGCCCCGGTCTTCCTGCCCGCCGGGCTCCGGCGCCGGGCCGCCCGCAGCGGCCGCGGCCGGCGTGCCTTGCCGCGCCTGTGCCCGCCCTCCTCGCCCTCCGAGCGCGGTGGCCACCGCTGCGCGGCGCGCGCCGTGCGGGGTGGCGCGGCTGGGGCGCCTCGCAGGCCCGTGCCCCGGGGAGAGGGTGCCTCCTCTTCCCCGCGCGGCCGGGCCTTCGTCCCCCTAAGTGCAGACTCGGGGAAACCCCCCGCTCCCGGAGCGCCCGCTTCGCGGAGTTCGTCCCGCTGGGGCCCCCCCCCCAGGTCGGGTGGGTTGCGGTGGCCCGGCGCGCCTCGTCGCCGCCGCCCGCCACCACCGCCAGTCTGGCCGCCGTCTGGGCTTCTCCTCCGCCACTCTCCCGGTGGTGCGCTGGTCCCCCGTTCCCCTCCGGGGTGGGGACGGCCGGCTGCCTTGCGCTTCCCTGCGCCCCGACCGCCGCCGGTGCGGCGCGCCGCCGGGCCGCCCCCCCTGCCCTCCCCGCGGCGCGCCCGCGTCCGTCGCGTGTGCCGAGCCACTTCCACCCGCCGGCTGGCGTCAGCCGCGGCGTTGCGTTGAGGCCGGCAGCGACGGCGCGCGGGTGCGGCGCGGCGGGGTGGCGGTGGGGGGCGGCGCGGGCGTGCGCGCCGCCGGGCGGCGAGAAGGGCGCGAAGGGGAGGGCAGGGCGCCGCGCCGTGCCGTGCCCGGAGCGAGAGCGGAGGCAGCGGCCGGGAGGAGGAGAGGCAAGCCCCCAGGCGGCGGAGGGCTGCGCGAGTTGCGTGAGCGGAGCGAGCGTGCGGCGGGGAGCCGGGCCCGGGGGAGGCGCGGACCTCGCCCTCCGGCCCCGCGCGGCTGTCTGCGGGTGGGGTACCGCGGTGGTACCGCACCGTGCTGCCGCGCGCGCGTGCCGGGGGGCCCCCCCCGCTGGCCTCCCCCCTGCGCGGCGGCGACCCCGCGGGGGGTCGCCGCGCCGCTTCCCCCCCCCCCACCCGCCGGCGGCGGTGCCGGCGGCGGGGGCCTCGGGCCGTGCCGCGGCCGGCGGGCGCGCGCCCGCCGGCTTGGCTTCGCCTCGCCTCGGGCCCGCTGCGGGAGTCGAAAGCGGCGAGGGGCGGGCGCGC
>NW_027118480.1:150000-152500 GCF_036417845.1 Apteryx mantelli | reverse complement strand
GGCCCACCGCCCCCGCCACCACCACCACCTCGGAGCTGCAGGTCGCCGGCCTGGTAAGCCCTTCCCCGTGCGGCGGGGCGTGCGGGGCGGCCGCGGTGGGGGGGGGGGGGGGGGAGAAATGTCGGCGGAAAAGGGTGGCGCGCGCGGGCGTGGAATCTACTTGCCCGAGCGCCCGGAGAAAAAGCCCGCGAGTCCCTGGGCGGCGGCCGGGGGGGGGCGGGTGGGTGGTAGCGCCGGCAAACAGAGAAGAAAGAAAGAAACAGAAAGAAAGAGACCGTGCCCACAACGGCGCAGATTCGCGCACGAGCACCCTCCCCTTAGCGCGGGGCCGCGGGACTCCTACCTTGCGAAGGAGCGAGCGCAGCAGGACTCCCAGCGAGGTCCGGTCGCCGCGCGGGGGGGGGGGGGGGGGGCTGAGCTGGCCCGGTAGCGGCCGGCCCATCTTGGCAGCCGCCGTCCAGCGCTCCCAGGCCGGGGAGGGCGCCTTCGCGGCAAAGGGGAGTCTGCCGGCTGCGGGGGTCTCGGAGGGGCGAGTAGGTCTACCCGGCTCCGGGAGGCCGCGCCGAGGTCGCCGCCCGGCCCGCGGGCCCGCCTTCCGGGCCGCGGCCGCCCGGTCGACCCGGCTCCGGGAGGCCGCGCCGAGGTCGCAGCCCGGCCCGCGGGCCCGCCTTCCGGGCCGCGGCCGCCCGGTCGACCCGGCTCCGGGAGGCCGCGCCGAGGTCGCCGCCCGGCCCGCGGGCCCGCCTTCCGGGCCGCGGCCGCCCGGTCTACCCGGCTCCGGGAGGCCGCGCCGAGGTCGCCGCCCCGCCCGCGGGCCCGCCTTCCGGGCCGCGGCCGCCCGGTCGACCCGGCTCCGGGAGGCCGCGCCGAGGTCGCCGCCCGGCCCGCGGGCCCGCCTTCCGGGCCGCGGCCGCCCGGTCGACCCGGCTCCGGGAGGCCGCGCCGAGGTCGCCGCCCCGCCCGCGGGCCCGCCTTCCGGGCCGCGGCCGCCCGGTCGACCCGGCTCCGGGAGGCCGCGCCGAGGTCGCCGCCCGGCCCGCGGGCCCGCCTTCCGGGCCGCGGCCGCCCGGTCTACCCGGCTCCGGGAGGCCGCGCAGAGGTCGCCGCCCGGCCCGCGGGCCCGCCTTCCGGGCCGCGGCCGCCCGGTCTACCCGGCTCCGGGAGGCCGCGCCGAGGTCGCCGCCCGGCCCGCGGGCCCGCCTTCCGGGCCGCGGCCGCCCGGTCGACCCGGCTCCGGGAGGCCGCGCCGAGGTCGCCGCCCGGCCCGCGGGCCCGCCTTCCGGGCCGCGGCCGCCCGGTCTACCCGGCTCCGGGAGGCCGCGCCGAGGTCGCCGCCCCGCCCGCGGGCCCGCCTTCCGGGCCGCGGCCGCCCGGTCTACCCGGCTCCGGGAGGCCGCGCCGAGGTCGCCGCCCGGCCCGCGGGCCCGCCTTCCGGGCCGCGGCCGCCCGGTCTACCCGGCTCCGGGAGGCCGCGCCGAGGTCGCCGCCCGGCCCGCGGGCCCGCCTTCCGGGCCGCGGCCGCCCGGTCGACCCGGCTCCGGGAGGCCGCGCCGAGGTCGCCGCCCGGCCCGCGGGCCCGCCTTCCGGGCCGCGGCCGCCCGGTCTACCCGGCTCCGGGAGGCCGCGCCGAGGTCGCCGCCCCGCCCGCGGGCCCGCCTTCCGGGCCGCGGCCGCCCGGTCTACCCGGCTCCGGGAGGCCGCGCCGAGGTCGCCGCCCGGCCCGCGGGCCCGCCTTCCGGGCCGCGGCCGCCCGGTCTACCCGGCTCCGGGAGGCCGCGCCGAGGTCGCCGCCCGGCCCGCGGGCCCGCCTTCCGGGCCGCGGCCGCCCGGTCTACCCGGCTCCGGGAGGCCGCGCCGAGGTCGCCGCCCGGCCCGCGGGCCCGCCTTCCGGGCCGCGGCCGCCCGGTCTACCCGGCTCCGGGAGGCCGCGCCGAGGTCGCCGCCCGGCCCGCGGGCCCGCCTTCCGGGCCGCGGCCGCCCGGTCTACCCGGCTCCGGGAGGCCGCGCCGAGGTCGCCGCCCCGCCCGCGGCCGGCCGGTCTACTCGTCTCCGGCGTGCCCTTGTCGCCTTTTCCGGGTGGTAAGCGGTAGACCTGTTCTCCCTGGCCTTCCTGTGGAGCGGCGAGAGGGGTCGCTCTGTTGCGCTGCCTCCAGTTACGTCATCGTAAAGGCCGGCCATTTCCGCGCCCCGCCCCGGTAGGAGGGGCGGCTGTTCTTCGGCTCTCCGGCGCCGCCTGACTTACCGGTACGACTGTAGGGCAGAGGGTGAGCAAGCGCTGAGTTCCGGAGCTCTACTCCCGGGCGCCCCCAGCGCTAAGTGGCCGGCCTGCGAGCGACCTAGGGCGGCTTGCGAGGGCAGGTAAGGCCCGGTCCCGACTCCGGTTCTCTGACAAAATGTTTTTTTCGGCGCGTTCGATACGGCGCTTTCCCGGCACGTTCTCGGCAGCCAGGCGAGCGTGTCCCCGGTGCCGGGAAGCGCGGAGCCGCGGAGCCGGCGGCGG
>NW_027118480.1:142500-145000 GCF_036417845.1 Apteryx mantelli | reverse complement strand
GAGGCGGCGGCGGCCCGGCGGCGGGCGGCGGCGGGGGAGGCACCCCCGCGGGGATTTCAGGTCGTTTCCCTCACCCCAGGGCCAGGTACCTAGCGTCCGCGCTCCTCCTGCCCCCCCTCGGTGACCCACCCGTGTGGTCCCGTGTGCCAGCTCGCTCCTCCCGGGCGCCGCGCCGTGAGCGCCGCACCGGCCGTGCCCTCCCGCCCTTTCCGCTTTCCCTTTCTCTCCCCCCCCCCCACCGCTCCAGCCGCCCCGCGCCGTGCCGCGGGGACCGTGCTGCGAGCGGGCCGGGCGGGGGGGGGGGGCGGGGTGGCGGGAGGAGCGGAGGGCCTCCGGCCACCGCGGCCGCCGGTAGCCGCCCCGGGTAGGGATGGCCATGGGCCCCGGGCTCCGGGCCCGAGGGTTCTCGGCGGGAGAGCCGGGCGGGGGTTTAAAGACTCGGGCGGCCCGATGCGACCCGGGGGGCAGCCGGGTGTGCTGCCGGAGGGCCGGGGGGCCGGCGCGCGCGGGCGCCGTGCCCCCCCATGCCAGCCGGCGCGCCCCGCGCTCGCCCTGCGGGCAGCCGGGACGGAGAGGGGTACCCTGCCCCCTCTCTCCGCGGTCTGGTCTCGGCGGAGGGACGCCGCGCGGTCGGCTGGCGCCGGCCTGCCTCGAACGCGTGACCCCGGCGCGAGCGCGTGCTCTCGCCGGGACGGTGAGCCCCCACCCACCGCGGGTGGTGCGGACGCCGCGCCTCGGCGCGATCCGCTCTCCTCCCTGGCCGGGGCTCTCGGTCTGCCGCCGTGGCCGCTGGCGGCGGCGCCCTACCCGCCGGCACTCCGCCATCCGGCGCGCCTGCCTCGCTCTGCCCAACCCGGCTTCGCCGGGCGGCGGGCGGGCGGCAGGCGGGCGGCGGGGGCGGCCCCCCCCGTTCTCCGCGTGGAGACGGGGAGAGCGGGCGCCGTCCCCGTCCGTCCCGCCTTGCCCGCCCGCCCGCCGCCGGGCGTCTGTCCGCGGAAGGGACGGGAGAGCGCGTGGTGTCGTCCGGGAGGCTGTGTGTGCGCGCGCGCGGGCGTGGGCGCCGCCTCGGGGCCACGGCGGAGCCGGAGGCCGGCGAGGCGAGCGAGGAGCTGGGGAGCGCGGGGCCGGTGGGCCGCGGGCGCGCGGGCAGCGGCCGGTGCCGCTGCCGGTGGCGGCCGGGCTCCGACGCTGGGGGTCCGCGGGGAGCCGCCCCCTCCCCCAGCGTCCCCGAGGCAGGCGGCGCGGCCGGCGCGCTGCTCCCCGCCGGGCCGGGCCGAGCCTGGGCGCCTGGGCCGGACTCGAAGCGAGCAAAGGGTTGTCCCAGGTCGGGAGCGAGGGCTCCCCGCCCTTCTCGTTCGGGTTTTCCTTTTCCCTTTTTCCCCCCCCACTCTGTGCTCGTACGGTCAGCGGGGCGAGCCCCTCTCTCTGGCTCTCGGCCGTCCCTCGCTCAGCAGCCGGCGTCGGCGTGAGGAGGGAGGCGGAGCGGAGGGGGGGCCCTCAGGGGCTGCCGAAGGCTGCCCGGTCCCCCCGCGCGCGCGGCGGGGACCGAAACCGAGACAACTCTTAGCGGTGGATCACTCGGCTCGTGCGTCGATGAAGAACGCAGCTAGCTGCGAGAATTAATGTGAATTGCAGGACACATTGATCATCGACACTTCGAACGCACTTGCGGCCCCGGGTTCCTCCCGGGGCTACGCCTGTCTGAGCGTCGCTTGGCGGTCAATCGTCACCCCCGCTGTCGCGTTGGCGCAGCGGTGCCGCCCCTCGGGGGGGGCGCGTGGGGGGGCGGGGGAGGCGCGGCGGCGCCGGCGGCGGCGGTGCGCGGCGGCCTCGGCGGCGGAGAGTCGGCGGCGGAGCCGGGACCCCGGTGCGTGCACCGGCGGCCCCGGTCTTCCTGCCCGCCGGGCTCCGGCGCCGGGCCGCCCGCAGCGGCCGCGGCCGGCGTGCCTTGCCGCGCCTGTGCCCGCCCTCCTCGCCCTCCGAGCGCGGTGGCCACCGCTGCGCGGCGCGCGCCGTGCGGGGTGGCGCGGCTGGGGCGCCTCGCAGGCCCGTGCCCCGGGGAGAGGGTGCCTCCTCTTCCCCGCGCGGCCGGGCCTTCGTCCCCCTAAGTGCAGACTCGGGGAAACCCCCCGCTCCCGGAGCGCCCGCTTCGCGGAGTTCGTCCCGCTGGGGCCCCCCCCCCAGGTCGGGTGGGTTGCGGTGGCCCGGCGCGCCTCGTCGCCGCCGCCCGCCACCACCGCCAGTCTGGCCGCCGTCTGGGCTTCTCCTCCGCCACTCTCCCGGTGGTGCGCTGGTCCCCCGTTCCCCTCCGGGGTGGGGACGGCCGGCTGCCTTGCGCTTCCCTGCGCCCCGACCGCCGCCGGTGCGGCGCGCCGCCGGGCCGCCCCCCCTGCCCTCCCCGCGGCGCGCCCGCGTCCGTCGCGTGTGCCGAGCCACTTCCACCCGCCGGCTGGCGTCAGCCGCGGCGTTGCGTTGAGGCCGGCAGCGACGGCGCGCGGGT
>NW_027118480.1:127500-130000 GCF_036417845.1 Apteryx mantelli | reverse complement strand
GATGGCACCCCGGGTCGGGACGGGTGCCGACGGGTCGCCACCCCTAAGCGGTGGGGGGCGGACCCGCGGCGGGCTGCGGCGGAGCAGCCCGTCTTGCAGAGACGGCGAGGACAGGCGTTCCGGGATGGCGCGCGGGGCGGGCGCCGGGCGGCGGCGGACCCCGAGCGGGGGCCGTCGCGCCAGGCCACGCGAGGCGACGGGTCGTGCCCGAGCGGGCGGCCCAAACCACGGCTCTCCTCCCGGGCGCAGCTGCCGCCGGGCGCCGGGTTACTGAGGGAAACCCCGGGCCCCGGGAGGAGGACGAGGTCGTGGCGGCGGGTGTCGGGCGCACCCCGCGGGCGGACGCTCCGCCGAGGGGCGCCGGAGCCGGCTGGCGGGTGCCGGGTTTCCCCTCCGCGTCCCGTCTCGCTGCTGCCGCCGAGGCTGCCGCCGTCGCCGCGAGGCGGCGGCGGCCCGGCGGCGGGCGGCGGCGGGGGAGGCACCCCCGCGGGGATTTCAGGTCGTTTCCCTCACCCCAGGGCCAGGTACCTAGCGTCCGCGCTCCTCCTGCCCCCCCTCGGTGACCCACCCGTGTGGTCCCGTGTGCCAGCTCGCTCCTCCCGGGCGCCGCGCCGTGAGCGCCGCACCGGCCGTGCCCTCCCGCCCTTTCCGCTTTCCCTTTCTCTCCCCCCCCCCCACCGCTCCAGCCGCCCCGCGCCGTGCCGCGGGGACCGTGCTGCGAGCGGGCCGGGCGGGGGGGGGGGGCGGGGTGGCGGGAGGAGCGGAGGGCCTCCGGCCACCGCGGCCGCCGGTAGCCGCCCCGGGTAGGGATGGCCATGGGCCCCGGGCTCCGGGCCCGAGGGTTCTCGGCGGGAGAGCCGGGCGGGGGTTTAAAGACTCGGGCGGCCCGATGCGACCCGGGGGGCAGCCGGGTGTGCTGCCGGAGGGCCGGGGGGCCGGCGCGCGCGGGCGCCGTGCCCCCCCATGCCAGCCGGCGCGCCCCGCGCTCGCCCTGCGGGCAGCCGGGACGGAGAGGGGTACCCTGCCCCCTCTCTCCGCGGTCTGGTCTCGGCGGAGGGACGCCGCGCGGTCGGCTGGCGCCGGCCTGCCTCGAACGCGTGACCCCGGCGCGAGCGCGTGCTCTCGCCGGGACGGTGAGCCCCCACCCACCGCGGGTGGTGCGGACGCCGCGCCTCGGCGCGATCCGCTCTCCTCCCTGGCCGGGGCTCTCGGTCTGCCGCCGTGGCCGCTGGCGGCGGCGCCCTACCCGCCGGCACTCCGCCATCCGGCGCGCCTGCCTCGCTCTGCCCAACCCGGCTTCGCCGGGCGGCGGGCGGGCGGCAGGCGGGCGGCGGGGGCGGCCCCCCCCGTTCTCCGCGTGGAGACGGGGAGAGCGGGCGCCGTCCCCGTCCGTCCCGCCTTGCCCGCCCGCCCGCCGCCGGGCGTCTGTCCGCGGAAGGGACGGGAGAGCGCGTGGTGTCGTCCGGGAGGCTGTGTGTGCGCGCGCGCGGGCGTGGGCGCCGCCTCGGGGCCACGGCGGAGCCGGAGGCCGGCGAGGCGAGCGAGGAGCTGGGGAGCGCGGGGCCGGTGGGCCGCGGGCGCGCGGGCAGCGGCCGGTGCCGCTGCCGGTGGCGGCCGGGCTCCGACGCTGGGGGTCCGCGGGGAGCCGCCCCCTCCCCCAGCGTCCCCGAGGCAGGCGGCGCGGCCGGCGCGCTGCTCCCCGCCGGGCCGGGCCGAGCCTGGGCGCCTGGGCCGGACTCGAAGCGAGCAAAGGGTTGTCCCAGGTCGGGAGCGAGGGCTCCCCGCCCTTCTCGTTCGGGTTTTCCTTTTCCCTTTTTCCCCCCCCACTCTGTGCTCGTACGGTCAGCGGGGCGAGCCCCTCTCTCTGGCTCTCGGCCGTCCCTCGCTCAGCAGCCGGCGTCGGCGTGAGGAGGGAGGCGGAGCGGAGGGGGGGCCCTCAGGGGCTGCCGAAGGCTGCCCGGTCCCCCCGCGCGCGCGGCGGGGACCGAAACCGAGACAACTCTTAGCGGTGGATCACTCGGCTCGTGCGTCGATGAAGAACGCAGCTAGCTGCGAGAATTAATGTGAATTGCAGGACACATTGATCATCGACACTTCGAACGCACTTGCGGCCCCGGGTTCCTCCCGGGGCTACGCCTGTCTGAGCGTCGCTTGGCGGTCAATCGTCACCCCCGCTGTCGCGTTGGCGCAGCGGTGCCGCCCCTCGGGGGGGGCGCGTGGGGGGGCGGGGGAGGCGCGGCGGCGCCGGCGGCGGCGGTGCGCGGCGGCCTCGGCGGCGGAGAGTCGGCGGCGGAGCCGGGACCCCGGTGCGTGCACCGGCGGCCCCGGTCTTCCTGCCCGCCGGGCTCCGGCGCCGGGCCGCCCGCAGCGGCCGCGGCCGGCGTGCCTTGCCGCGCCTGTGCCCGCCCTCCTCGCCCTCCGAGCGCGGTGGCCACCGCTGCGCGGCGCGCGCCGTGCGGGGTGGCGCGGCTGGGGCGCCTCGCAGGCCCGTGCCCCGGGG
>NW_027118480.1:112500-115000 GCF_036417845.1 Apteryx mantelli | reverse complement strand
CGAGCACGGGGCTCGGCCCGCCGGCGGCTGTACGGCCCTCCCGGGGCTCGCTCGCCGAAGGCCCGCCGCCGATTCCCCGAGGCCGGTGGGGGACCGCCCCCGTCTGCCCCTCTCGCCTCCGCTGGCGCCCGCCGCCGGTGCCCATCGCCGGGAGCCGGCCCCCCCCTGTCACCCGACGGCGATCCGCCGCCGCCGGGGCAGGGGAGGGTCGGGCCCGGGGGAGGGTCCGGCGGGGAGTGGGCGGCAGTGCGCGGGAGGGTCGGCGGGGCTTGCTCCCCCGGCGCCCGCGGGAGGAAGCGGCGGGCGGAGACGCGAGCGAGATGGCACCCCGGGTCGGGACGGGTGCCGACGGGTCGCCACCCCTAAGCGGTGGGGGGCGGACCCGCGGCGGGCTGCGGCGGAGCAGCCCGTCTTGCAGAGACGGCGAGGACAGGCGTTCCGGGATGGCGCGCGGGGCGGGCGCCGGGCGGCGGCGGACCCCGAGCGGGGGCCGTCGCGCCAGGCCACGCGAGGCGACGGGTCGTGCCCGAGCGGGCGGCCCAAACCACGGCTCTCCTCCCGGGCGCAGCTGCCGCCGGGCGCCGGGTTACTGAGGGAAACCCCGGGCCCCGGGAGGAGGACGAGGTCGTGGCGGCGGGTGTCGGGCGCACCCCGCGGGCGGACGCTCCGCCGAGGGGCGCCGGAGCCGGCTGGCGGGTGCCGGGTTTCCCCTCCGCGTCCCGTCTCGCTGCTGCCGCCGAGGCTGCCGCCGTCGCCGCGAGGCGGCGGCGGCCCGGCGGCGGGCGGCGGCGGGGGAGGCACCCCCGCGGGGATTTCAGGTCGTTTCCCTCACCCCAGGGCCAGGTACCTAGCGTCCGCGCTCCTCCTGCCCCCCCTCGGTGACCCACCCGTGTGGTCCCGTGTGCCAGCTCGCTCCTCCCGGGCGCTGCGCCGTGAGCGCCGCACCGGCCGTGCCCTCCCGCCCTTTCCGCTTTCCCTTTCTCTCCCCCCCCCCCACCGCTCCAGCCGCCCCGCGCCGTGCCGCGGGGACCGTGCTGCGAGCGGGCCGGGCGGGGGGGGGGGGCGGGGTGGCGGGAGGAGCGGAGGGCCTCCGGCCACCGCGGCCGCCGGTAGCCGCCCCGGGTAGGGATGGCCATGGGCCCCGGGCTCCGGGCCCGAGGGTTCTCGGCGGGAGAGCCGGGCGGGGGTTTAAAGACTCGGGCGGCCCGATGCGACCCGGGGGGCAGCCGGGTGTGCTGCCGGAGGGCCGGGGGGCCGGCGCGCGCGGGCGCCGTGCCCCCCCATGCCAGCCGGCGCGCCCCGCGCTCGCCCTGCGGGCAGCCGGGACGGAGAGGGGTACCCTGCCCCCTCTCTCCGCGGTCTGGTCTCGGCGGAGGGACGCCGCGCGGTCGGCTGGCGCCGGCCTGCCTCGAACGCGTGACCCCGGCGCGAGCGCGTGCTCTCGCCGGGACGGTGAGCCCCCACCCACCGCGGGTGGTGCGGACGCCGCGCCTCGGCGCGATCCGCTCTCCTCCCTGGCCGGGGCTCTCGGTCTGCCGCCGTGGCCGCTGGCGGCGGCGCCCTACCCGCCGGCACTCCGCCATCCGGCGCGCCTGCCTCGCTCTGCCCAACCCGGCTTCGCCGGGCGGCGGGCGGGCGGCAGGCGGGCGGCGGGGGCGGCCCCCCCCGTTCTCCGCGTGGAGACGGGGAGAGCGGGCGCCGTCCCCGTCCGTCCCGCCTTGCCCGCCCGCCCGCCGCCGGGCGTCTGTCCGCGGAAGGGACGGGAGAGCGCGTGGTGTCGTCCGGGAGGCTGTGTGTGCGCGCGCGCGGGCGTGGGCGCCGCCTCGGGGCCACGGCGGAGCCGGAGGCCGGCGAGGCGAGCGAGGAGCTGGGGAGCGCGGGGCCGGTGGGCCGCGGGCGCGCGGGCAGCGGCCGGTGCCGCTGCCGGTGGCGGCCGGGCTCCGACGCTGGGGGTCCGCGGGGAGCCGCCCCCTCCCCCAGCGTCCCCGAGGCAGGCGGCGCGGCCGGCGCGCTGCTCCCCGCCGGGCCGGGCCGAGCCTGGGCGCCTGGGCCGGACTCGAAGCGAGCAAAGGGTTGTCCCAGGTCGGGAGCGAGGGCTCCCCGCCCTTCTCGTTCGGGTTTTCCTTTTCCCTTTTTCCCCCCCCACTCTGTGCTCGTACGGTCAGCGGGGCGAGCCCCTCTCTCTGGCTCTCGGCCGTCCCTCGCTCAGCAGCCGGCGTCGGCGTGAGGAGGGAGGCGGAGCGGAGGGGGGGCCCTCAGGGGCTGCCGAAGGCTGCCCGGTCCCCCCGCGCGCGCGGCGGGGACCGAAACCGAGACAACTCTTAGCGGTGGATCACTCGGCTCGTGCGTCGATGAAGAACGCAGCTAGCTGCGAGAATTAATGTGAATTGCAGGACACATTGATCATCGACACTTCGAACGCACTTGCGGCCCCGGGTTCCTCCCGGGGCTACGCCTGTCTGAGCGTCGCTTGGCGGTCAATCGTCACCCCCGCTGTCGC
>NW_027118480.1:105000-107500 GCF_036417845.1 Apteryx mantelli | reverse complement strand
ACCAGGATGGGGAAAGTCGCGGCTCTGATTGAACATCTTAGGAGGGCCCATGGCCGGCGACGAATTCTCTTTCAGTGCTCCCGATGTGGGAGGACAAATGTGAAACATCATAGCATTGCCTGCCACTTTCCGAAGTGCCAGGGAGCCCCAGAAATCCACAGTCAGGAGGAAGCCCCGGAGGAACCTGGAATGTGGCGCTGTGGGGAATGTGACCGGCAATTTAAGACCAAGAGCGGCCTGTCTCAGCATAAGCGTCTTATGCACCCACTAGTTAGGAATCTGGAGAGGATTGAAGCAGCTCGACCGAAAGGAAAGAGCCTGAGAGGAATGCATAGAAGCTGTTGGACAGAGGAAGAGACGGCTCTGCTGCTAGAGTTGGAGGAGCGGTTTAAGAACGAGCGCTTCATCAATAAACTGATCGGGGAGTATTTGCCCACAAAAACGGCGAAGCAGATCAGTGATAAAAGAAGACAGCTTGCAGCGGGTGCCAAGACAGCGGCATCGCCAAGAAGAGCTGCGATGGAGCGCGGTGGGGAGTCCCCGGTGGAGAAGGAAAGAAAGGAAGTGATAAGAATGGAATATAGGAAGGTTATGGCAGAGAAGGTACGAGTGGGTTCCCTGCCAGCAAGCCATATGATCGCATGTAGGAAGATCTTGGAGGATGGCGAGGACGCCCGGAGAGTCATCGAAGCGTCAGCAGGAGAGTGGTTGTCACAGCTGGCGGGGCAAATTGCCGTAGGAAAATTGAAACAACGGAGGAAGCACCAAGCGAAGCCCGCACCTGTGAGGGAGGAGAAAAGGTGGATGAAGAACAGGGCGGTGAGAAGAGGGTTGTATCTCCGATACCAGCGGCTCTTTGAGATAGACCGCAAGAAGCTCGCTAGTATCATTTTGGATAACATCGAGGCACTGAAGTGCCCCCTTCCAATGAGCGAGTTATATGACACGTTTCGGAGGAAGTGGGAAGAGGGATCCCCGTTTATTGGCTTGGGTGCCTTCCGGAGTGCTGGTGTGGCGGAAAATTCTGCATTCAAGAAGATGATCTCTCCAAAAGAGGTCCTGAAGAACATCGCGGAAATGAATAAGAACTCCGCTCCCGGACCAGACGGCCTGTCCCTGAGGGATGTTATTAAAAAGGACCCTCAGGGGAGCCAATTGGCTGAATTGTTCAATCTATGGCTGCTGGCTGGAAGGATCCCAGATGGGGTCAAAGAATGTAGAACAATTTTAATACCTAAATCCGCGGATCCGAAAAAGATCGAGGACGTTAATAATTGGCGGCCCATTACCATCGGGTCGGTAATTTTAAGATTGTTCTCACGGATCCTGACAGCACGACTACGACGAGCCTGCCCGATTAACAGCCGCCAACGAGGGTTTATTTCAGCCCCAGGCTGTGCGGAAAATCTGAAACTCCTGCAAGTGCTGATACGGCACGCGAAGAAAGATCATAAGACGCTGGCGGTCGTCTTCGTGGATCTGGCAAAAGCCTTCGATTCAGTTAGTCATCATCACATCCTCGAGGTCCTCCGTCAGAAGGGCGTTGATGATCATATAATTGACATCATCGCCGATTCTTATAACAACTCTGCGACAAGGCTTGAGGTCGGGAAGTCCTGCTCGGAGAAGGTTAAGATCCTCACCGGGGTGAAGCAGGGAGATCCGATGTCCCCATTGCTATTCAACCTGGCAGTAGATCCGTTGCTATGTAGGTTGGAAGAGACCAGGGAAGGATTCAAATATGGTAACAGCTTGGTATCATCATTGGCGTTTGCGGATGATCTGGTTCTGCTGGGTGACTCGTGGGAGGGCATGCAGAAGAGTTTGCAGGTGGTGGAGGAGTTTTGTCACGCTACAGGGCTGCGGGTGCAAGCTGGAAAATGCCATGGGTTTTTGATAAGGCCCACAAAAGACTCTTATACTGTCAACAATTGTGACCCATGGGAAATTGAAGGGGCTCAACTTCATCTGATTGAGCCCGGTAGCTCCGAGAAATATTTGGGCCTGGGAGTAGACCCTTGGGTCGGACTCTCGAAGCCGGAGCTGAAAGAAAAGCTTGACATATGGGTGAAGAACATCGGGGCAGCCCCATTAAAGCCACTGCAGAAGGTAGAAATCTTGAAGAGGTATGCAGTCCCACGGGTGCTGTATGCAGCAGATCATGCGGGAGTAAACGCCTCATACCTCCAGGCCCTGGACCTTGCCATGCGATCGGCAGTGAAGAGCTGGCTTCACTTACCTCCCAGCACATGTGATGCCATCTTATATGCCAGCACAAGTGATGGCGGATTAGGAATTGCGCGGCTGGCGAGCCAGATTCCAAATATTCAGGCTCGCCGGCTACACCGAGTTGCCCAGTCCTCCGATAACATCACGAGGACTATTGTTCTCGAAGAGGGGATCCAGATTGAATACAACAAGGTCTGGATCGCCGCTGGAGGAAGGGCGGACAAGATTCCATCCATCGGAGAAGAACTCCCGATGGCAATTCCAGTTGTAC
>NW_027118480.1:92500-95000 GCF_036417845.1 Apteryx mantelli | reverse complement strand
CCCACCGCTCCAGCCGCCCCGCGCCGTGCCGCGGGGACCGTGCTGCGAGCGGGCCGGGCGGGGGGGGGGGGCGGGGTGGCGGGAGGAGCGGAGGGCCTCCGGCCACCGCGGCCGCCGGTAGCCGCCCCGGGTAGGGATGGCCATGGGCCCCGGGCTCCGGGCCCGAGGGTTCTCGGCGGGAGAGCCGGGCGGGGGTTTAAAGACTCGGGCGGCCCGATGCGACCCGGGGGGCAGCCGGGTGTGCTGCCGGAGGGCCGGGGGGCCGGCGCGCGCGGGCGCCGTGCCCCCCCATGCCAGCCGGCGCGCCCCGCGCTCGCCCTGCGGGCAGCCGGGACGGAGAGGGGTACCCTGCCCCCTCTCTCCGCGGTCTGGTCTCGGCGGAGGGACGCCGCGCGGTCGGCTGGCGCCGGCCTGCCTCGAACGCGTGACCCCGGCGCGAGCGCGTGCTCTCGCCGGGACGGTGAGCCCCCACCCACCGCGGGTGGTGCGGACGCCGCGCCTCGGCGCGATCCGCTCTCCTCCCTGGCCGGGGCTCTCGGTCTGCCGCCGTGGCCGCTGGCGGCGGCGCCCTACCCGCCGGCACTCCGCCATCCGGCGCGCCTGCCTCGCTCTGCCCAACCCGGCTTCGCCGGGCGGCGGGCGGGCGGCAGGCGGGCGGCGGGGGCGGCCCCCCCCGTTCTCCGCGTGGAGACGGGGAGAGCGGGCGCCGTCCCCGTCCGTCCCGCCTTGCCCGCCCGCCCGCCGCCGGGCGTCTGTCCGCGGAAGGGACGGGAGAGCGCGTGGTGTCGTCCGGGAGGCTGTGTGTGCGCGCGCGCGGGCGTGGGCGCCGCCTCGGGGCCACGGCGGAGCCGGAGGCCGGCGAGGCGAGCGAGGAGCTGGGGAGCGCGGGGCCGGTGGGCCGCGGGCGCGCGGGCAGCGGCCGGTGCCGCTGCCGGTGGCGGCCGGGCTCCGACGCTGGGGGTCCGCGGGGAGCCGCCCCCTCCCCCAGCGTCCCCGAGGCAGGCGGCGCGGCCGGCGCGCTGCTCCCCGCCGGGCCGGGCCGAGCCTGGGCGCCTGGGCCGGACTCGAAGCGAGCAAAGGGTTGTCCCAGGTCGGGAGCGAGGGCTCCCCGCCCTTCTCGTTCGGGTTTTCCTTTTCCCTTTTTCCCCCCCCACTCTGTGCTCGTACGGTCAGCGGGGCGAGCCCCTCTCTCTGGCTCTCGGCCGTCCCTCGCTCAGCAGCCGGCGTCGGCGTGAGGAGGGAGGCGGAGCGGAGGGGGGGCCCTCAGGGGCTGCCGAAGGCTGCCCGGTCCCCCCGCGCGCGCGGCGGGGACCGAAACCGAGACAACTCTTAGCGGTGGATCACTCGGCTCGTGCGTCGATGAAGAACGCAGCTAGCTGCGAGAATTAATGTGAATTGCAGGACACATTGATCATCGACACTTCGAACGCACTTGCGGCCCCGGGTTCCTCCCGGGGCTACGCCTGTCTGAGCGTCGCTTGGCGGTCAATCGTCACCCCCGCTGTCGCGTTGGCGCAGCGGTGCCGCCCCTCGGGGGGGGCGCGTGGGGGGGCGGGGGAGGCGCGGCGGCGCCGGCGGCGGCGGTGCGCGGCGGCCTCGGCGGCGGAGAGTCGGCGGCGGAGCCGGGACCCCGGTGCGTGCACCGGCGGCCCCGGTCTTCCTGCCCGCCGGGCTCCGGCGCCGGGCCGCCCGCAGCGGCCGCGGCCGGCGTGCCTTGCCGCGCCTGTGCCCGCCCTCCTCGCCCTCCGAGCGCGGTGGCCACCGCTGCGCGGCGCGCGCCGTGCGGGGTGGCGCGGCTGGGGCGCCTCGCAGGCCCGTGCCCCGGGGAGAGGGTGCCTCCTCTTCCCCGCGCGGCCGGGCCTTCGTCCCCCTAAGTGCAGACTCGGGGAAACCCCCCGCTCCCGGAGCGCCCGCTTCGCGGAGTTCGTCCCGCTGGGGCCCCCCCCCCAGGTCGGGTGGGTTGCGGTGGCCCGGCGCGCCTCGTCGCCGCCGCCCGCCACCACCGCCAGTCTGGCCGCCGTCTGGGCTTCTCCTCCGCCACTCTCCCGGTGGTGCGCTGGTCCCCCGTTCCCCTCCGGGGTGGGGACGGCCGGCTGCCTTGCGCTTCCCTGCGCCCCGACCGCCGCCGGTGCGGCGCGCCGCCGGGCCGCCCCCCCTGCCCTCCCCGCGGCGCGCCCGCGTCCGTCGCGTGTGCCGAGCCACTTCCACCCGCCGGCTGGCGTCAGCCGCGGCGTTGCGTTGAGGCCGGCAGCGACGGCGCGCGGGTGCGGCGCGGCGGGGTGGCGGTGGGGGGCGGCGCGGGCGTGCGCGCCGCCGGGCGGCGAGAAGGGCGCGAAGGGGAGGGCAGGGCGCCGCGCCGTGCCGTGCCCGGAGCGAGAGCGGAGGCAGCGGCCGGGAGGAGGAGAGGCAAGCCCCCAGGCGGCGGAGGGCTGCGCGAGTTGCGTGAGCGGAGCGAGCGTGCGGCGGGGAGCCGGGCCCGGGGGAGGCGCGGACCTCGCCC
>NW_027118480.1:77500-80000 GCF_036417845.1 Apteryx mantelli | reverse complement strand
CCCCGAGCGGGGGCCGTCGCGCCAGGCCACGCGAGGCGACGGGTCGTGCCCGAGCGGGCGGCCCAAACCACGGCTCTCCTCCCGGGCGCAGCTGCCGCCGGGCGCCGGGTTACTGAGGGAAACCCCGGGCCCCGGGAGGAGGACGAGGTCGTGGCGGCGGGTGTCGGGCGCACCCCGCGGGCGGACGCTCCGCCGAGGGGCGCCGGAGCCGGCTGGCGGGTGCCGGGTTTCCCCTCCGCGTCCCGTCTCGCTGCTGCCGCCGAGGCTGCCGCCGTCGCCGCGAGGCGGCGGCGGCCCGGCGGCGGGCGGCGGCGGGGGAGGCACCCCCGCGGGGATTTCAGGTCGTTTCCCTCACCCCAGGGCCAGGTACCTAGCGTCCGCGCTCCTCCTGCCCCCCCTCGGTGACCCACCCGTGTGGTCCCGTGTGCCAGCTCGCTCCTCCCGGGCGCTGCGCCGTGAGCGCCGCACCGGCCGTGCCCTCCCGCCCTTTCCGCTTTCCCTTTCTCTCCCCCCCCCCCACCGCTCCAGCCGCCCCGCGCCGTGCCGCGGGGACCGTGCTGCGAGCGGGCCGGGCGGGGGGGGGGGGCGGGGTGGCGGGAGGAGCGGAGGGCCTCCGGCCACCGCGGCCGCCGGTAGCCGCCCCGGGTAGGGATGGCCATGGGCCCCGGGCTCCGGGCCCGAGGGTTCTCGGCGGGAGAGCCGGGCGGGGGTTTAAAGACTCGGGCGGCCCGATGCGACCCGGGGGGCAGCCGGGTGTGCTGCCGGAGGGCCGGGGGGCCGGCGCGCGCGGGCGCCGTGCCCCCCCATGCCAGCCGGCGCGCCCCGCGCTCGCCCTGCGGGCAGCCGGGACGGAGAGGGGTACCCTGCCCCCTCTCTCCGCGGTCTGGTCTCGGCGGAGGGACGCCGCGCGGTCGGCTGGCGCCGGCCTGCCTCGAACGCGTGACCCCGGCGCGAGCGCGTGCTCTCGCCGGGACGGTGAGCCCCCACCCACCGCGGGTGGTGCGGACGCCGCGCCTCGGCGCGATCCGCTCTCCTCCCTGGCCGGGGCTCTCGGTCTGCCGCCGTGGCCGCTGGCGGCGGCGCCCTACCCGCCGGCACTCCGCCATCCGGCGCGCCTGCCTCGCTCTGCCCAACCCGGCTTCGCCGGGCGGCGGGCGGGCGGCAGGCGGGCGGCGGGGGCGGCCCCCCCCGTTCTCCGCGTGGAGACGGGGAGAGCGGGCGCCGTCCCCGTCCGTCCCGCCTTGCCCGCCCGCCCGCCGCCGGGCGTCTGTCCGCGGAAGGGACGGGAGAGCGCGTGGTGTCGTCCGGGAGGCTGTGTGTGCGCGCGCGCGGGCGTGGGCGCCGCCTCGGGGCCACGGCGGAGCCGGAGGCCGGCGAGGCGAGCGAGGAGCTGGGGAGCGCGGGGCCGGTGGGCCGCGGGCGCGCGGGCAGCGGCCGGTGCCGCTGCCGGTGGCGGCCGGGCTCCGACGCTGGGGGTCCGCGGGGAGCCGCCCCCTCCCCCAGCGTCCCCGAGGCAGGCGGCGCGGCCGGCGCGCTGCTCCCCGCCGGGCCGGGCCGAGCCTGGGCGCCTGGGCCGGACTCGAAGCGAGCAAAGGGTTGTCCCAGGTCGGGAGCGAGGGCTCCCCGCCCTTCTCGTTCGGGTTTTCCTTTTCCCTTTTTCCCCCCCCACTCTGTGCTCGTACGGTCAGCGGGGCGAGCCCCTCTCTCTGGCTCTCGGCCGTCCCTCGCTCAGCAGCCGGCGTCGGCGTGAGGAGGGAGGCGGAGCGGAGGGGGGGCCCTCAGGGGCTGCCGAAGGCTGCCCGGTCCCCCCGCGCGCGCGGCGGGGACCGAAACCGAGACAACTCTTAGCGGTGGATCACTCGGCTCGTGCGTCGATGAAGAACGCAGCTAGCTGCGAGAATTAATGTGAATTGCAGGACACATTGATCATCGACACTTCGAACGCACTTGCGGCCCCGGGTTCCTCCCGGGGCTACGCCTGTCTGAGCGTCGCTTGGCGGTCAATCGTCACCCCCGCTGTCGCGTTGGCGCAGCGGTGCCGCCCCTCGGGGGGGGCGCGTGGGGGGGCGGGGGAGGCGCGGCGGCGCCGGCGGCGGCGGTGCGCGGCGGCCTCGGCGGCGGAGAGTCGGCGGCGGAGCCGGGACCCCGGTGCGTGCACCGGCGGCCCCGGTCTTCCTGCCCGCCGGGCTCCGGCGCCGGGCCGCCCGCAGCGGCCGCGGCCGGCGTGCCTTGCCGCGCCTGTGCCCGCCCTCCTCGCCCTCCGAGCGCGGTGGCCACCGCTGCGCGGCGCGCGCCGTGCGGGGTGGCGCGGCTGGGGCGCCTCGCAGGCCCGTGCCCCGGGGAGAGGGTGCCTCCTCTTCCCCGCGCGGCCGGGCCTTCGTCCCCCTAAGTGCAGACTCGGGGAAACCCCCCGCTCCCGGAGCGCCCGCTTCGCGGAGTTCGTCCCGCTGGGGCCCCCCCCCCAGGTCGGGTGGGTTGCGGTGGCCCGGCGCGCCTCGTC
>NW_027118480.1:62500-65000 GCF_036417845.1 Apteryx mantelli | reverse complement strand
CTTGCTCCCCCGGCGCCCGCGGGAGGAAGCGGCGGGCGGAGACGCGAGCGAGATGGCACCCCGGGTCGGGACGGGTGCCGACGGGTCGCCACCCCTAAGCGGTGGGGGGCGGACCCGCGGCGGGCTGCGGCGGAGCAGCCCGTCTTGCAGAGACGGCGAGGACAGGCGTTCCGGGATGGCGCGCGGGGCGGGCGCCGGGCGGCGGCGGACCCCGAGCGGGGGCCGTCGCGCCAGGCCACGCGAGGCGACGGGTCGTGCCCGAGCGGGCGGCCCAAACCACGGCTCTCCTCCCGGGCGCAGCTGCCGCCGGGCGCCGGGTTACTGAGGGAAACCCCGGGCCCCGGGAGGAGGACGAGGTCGTGGCGGCGGGTGTCGGGCGCACCCCGCGGGCGGACGCTCCGCCGAGGGGCGCCGGAGCCGGCTGGCGGGTGCCGGGTTTCCCCTCCGCGTCCCGTCTCGCTGCTGCCGCCGAGGCTGCCGCCGTCGCCGCGAGGCGGCGGCGGCCCGGCGGCGGGCGGCGGCGGGGGAGGCACCCCCGCGGGGATTTCAGGTCGTTTCCCTCACCCCAGGGCCAGGTACCTAGCGTCCGCGCTCCTCCTGCCCCCCCTCGGTGACCCACCCGTGTGGTCCCGTGTGCCAGCTCGCTCCTCCCGGGCGCCGCGCCGTGAGCGCCGCACCGGCCGTGCCCTCCCGCCCTTTCCGCTTTCCCTTTCTCTCCCCCCCCCCCACCGCTCCAGCCGCCCCGCGCCGTGCCGCGGGGACCGTGCTGCGAGCGGGCCGGGCGGGGGGGGGGGGCGGGGTGGCGGGAGGAGCGGAGGGCCTCCGGCCACCGCGGCCGCCGGTAGCCGCCCCGGGTAGGGATGGCCATGGGCCCCGGGCTCCGGGCCCGAGGGTTCTCGGCGGGAGAGCCGGGCGGGGGTTTAAAGACTCGGGCGGCCCGATGCGACCCGGGGGGCAGCCGGGTGTGCTGCCGGAGGGCCGGGGGGCCGGCGCGCGCGGGCGCCGTGCCCCCCCATGCCAGCCGGCGCGCCCCGCGCTCGCCCTGCGGGCAGCCGGGACGGAGAGGGGTACCCTGCCCCCTCTCTCCGCGGTCTGGTCTCGGCGGAGGGACGCCGCGCGGTCGGCTGGCGCCGGCCTGCCTCGAACGCGTGACCCCGGCGCGAGCGCGTGCTCTCGCCGGGACGGTGAGCCCCCACCCACCGCGGGTGGTGCGGACGCCGCGCCTCGGCGCGATCCGCTCTCCTCCCTGGCCGGGGCTCTCGGTCTGCCGCCGTGGCCGCTGGCGGCGGCGCCCTACCCGCCGGCACTCCGCCATCCGGCGCGCCTGCCTCGCTCTGCCCAACCCGGCTTCGCCGGGCGGCGGGCGGGCGGCAGGCGGGCGGCGGGGGCGGCCCCCCCCGTTCTCCGCGTGGAGACGGGGAGAGCGGGCGCCGTCCCCGTCCGTCCCGCCTTGCCCGCCCGCCCGCCGCCGGGCGTCTGTCCGCGGAAGGGACGGGAGAGCGCGTGGTGTCGTCCGGGAGGCTGTGTGTGCGCGCGCGCGGGCGTGGGCGCCGCCTCGGGGCCACGGCGGAGCCGGAGGCCGGCGAGGCGAGCGAGGAGCTGGGGAGCGCGGGGCCGGTGGGCCGCGGGCGCGCGGGCAGCGGCCGGTGCCGCTGCCGGTGGCGGCCGGGCTCCGACGCTGGGGGTCCGCGGGGAGCCGCCCCCTCCCCCAGCGTCCCCGAGGCAGGCGGCGCGGCCGGCGCGCTGCTCCCCGCCGGGCCGGGCCGAGCCTGGGCGCCTGGGCCGGACTCGAAGCGAGCAAAGGGTTGTCCCAGGTCGGGAGCGAGGGCTCCCCGCCCTTCTCGTTTGGGTTTTCCTTTTCCCTTTTTCCCCCCCCACTCTGTGCTCGTACGGTCAGCGGGGCGAGCCCCTCTCTCTGGCTCTCGGCCGTCCCTCGCTCAGCAGCCGGCGTCGGCGTGAGGAGGGAGGCGGAGCGGAGGGGGGGCCCTCAGGGGCTGCCGAAGGCTGCCCGGTCCCCCCGCGCGCGCGGCGGGGACCGAAACCGAGACAACTCTTAGCGGTGGATCACTCGGCTCGTGCGTCGATGAAGAACGCAGCTAGCTGCGAGAATTAATGTGAATTGCAGGACACATTGATCATCGACACTTCGAACGCACTTGCGGCCCCGGGTTCCTCCCGGGGCTACGCCTGTCTGAGCGTCGCTTGGCGGTCAATCGTCACCCCCGCTGTCGCGTTGGCGCAGCGGTGCCGCCCCTCGGGGGGGGCGCGTGGGGGGGCGGGGGAGGCGCGGCGGCGCCGGCGGCGGCGGTGCGCGGCGGCCTCGGCGGCGGAGAGTCGGCGGCGGAGCCGGGACCCCGGTGCGTGCACCGGCGGCCCCGGTCTTCCTGCCCGCCGGGCTCCGGCGCCGGGCCGCCCGCAGCGGCCGCGGCCGGCGTGCCTTGCCGCGCCTGTGCCCGCCCTCCTCGCCCTCCGAGCGCGGTGGCCACCGCTGCGCGGCGCG
>NW_027118480.1:47500-50000 GCF_036417845.1 Apteryx mantelli | reverse complement strand
CGTGCCCGAGCGGGCGGCCCAAACCACGGCTCTCCTCCCGGGCGCAGCTGCCGCCGGGCGCCGGGTTACTGAGGGAAACCCCGGGCCCCGGGAGGAGGACGAGGTCGTGGCGGCGGGTGTCGGGCGCACCCCGCGGGCGGACGCTCCGCCGAGGGGCGCCGGAGCCGGCTGGCGGGTGCCGGGTTTCCCCTCCGCGTCCCGTCTCGCTGCTGCCGCCGAGGCTGCCGCCGTCGCCGCGAGGCGGCGGCGGCCCGGCGGCGGGCGGCGGCGGGGGAGGCACCCCCGCGGGGATTTCAGGTCGTTTCCCTCACCCCAGGGCCAGGTACCTAGCGTCCGCGCTCCTCCTGCCCCCCCTCGGTGACCCACCCGTGTGGTCCCGTGTGCCAGCTCGCTCCTCCCGGGCGCCGCGCCGTGAGCGCCGCACCGGCCGTGCCCTCCCGCCCTTTCCGCTTTCCCTTTCTCTCCCCCCCCCCCACCGCTCCAGCCGCCCCGCGCCGTGCCGCGGGGACCGTGCTGCGAGCGGGCCGGGCGGGGGGGGGGGGCGGGGTGGCGGGAGGAGCGGAGGGCCTCCGGCCACCGCGGCCGCCGGTAGCCGCCCCGGGTAGGGATGGCCATGGGCCCCGGGCTCCGGGCCCGAGGGTTCTCGGCGGGAGAGCCGGGCGGGGGTTTAAAGACTCGGGCGGCCCGATGCGACCCGGGGGGCAGCCGGGTGTGCTGCCGGAGGGCCGGGGGGCCGGCGCGCGCGGGCGCCGTGCCCCCCCATGCCAGCCGGCGCGCCCCGCGCTCGCCCTGCGGGCAGCCGGGACGGAGAGGGGTACCCTGCCCCCTCTCTCCGCGGTCTGGTCTCGGCGGAGGGACGCCGCGCGGTCGGCTGGCGCCGGCCTGCCTCGAACGCGTGACCCCGGCGCGAGCGCGTGCTCTCGCCGGGACGGTGAGCCCCCACCCACCGCGGGTGGTGCGGACGCCGCGCCTCGGCGCGATCCGCTCTCCTCCCTGGCCGGGGCTCTCGGTCTGCCGCCGTGGCCGCTGGCGGCGGCGCCCTACCCGCCGGCACTCCGCCATCCGGCGCGCCTGCCTCGCTCTGCCCAACCCGGCTTCGCCGGGCGGCGGGCGGGCGGCAGGCGGGCGGCGGGGGCGGCCCCCCCCGTTCTCCGCGTGGAGACGGGGAGAGCGGGCGCCGTCCCCGTCCGTCCCGCCTTGCCCGCCCGCCCGCCGCCGGGCGTCTGTCCGCGGAAGGGACGGGAGAGCGCGTGGTGTCGTCCGGGAGGCTGTGTGTGCGCGCGCGCGGGCGTGGGCGCCGCCTCGGGGCCACGGCGGAGCCGGAGGCCGGCGAGGCGAGCGAGGAGCTGGGGAGCGCGGGGCCGGTGGGCCGCGGGCGCGCGGGCAGCGGCCGGTGCCGCTGCCGGTGGCGGCCGGGCTCCGACGCTGGGGGTCCGCGGGGAGCCGCCCCCTCCCCCAGCGTCCCCGAGGCAGGCGGCGCGGCCGGCGCGCTGCTCCCCGCCGGGCCGGGCCGAGCCTGGGCGCCTGGGCCGGACTCGAAGCGAGCAAAGGGTTGTCCCAGGTCGGGAGCGAGGGCTCCCCGCCCTTCTCGTTCGGGTTTTCCTTTTCCCTTTTTCCCCCCCCACTCTGTGCTCGTACGGTCAGCGGGGCGAGCCCCTCTCTCTGGCTCTCGGCCGTCCCTCGCTCAGCAGCCGGCGTCGGCGTGAGGAGGGAGGCGGAGCGGAGGGGGGGCCCTCAGGGGCTGCCGAAGGCTGCCCGGTCCCCCCGCGCGCGCGGCGGGGACCGAAACCGAGACAACTCTTAGCGGTGGATCACTCGGCTCGTGCGTCGATGAAGAACGCAGCTAGCTGCGAGAATTAATGTGAATTGCAGGACACATTGATCATCGACACTTCGAACGCACTTGCGGCCCCGGGTTCCTCCCGGGGCTACGCCTGTCTGAGCGTCGCTTGGCGGTCAATCGTCACCCCCGCTGTCGCGTTGGCGCAGCGGTGCCGCCCCTCGGGGGGGGCGCGTGGGGGGGCGGGGGAGGCGCGGCGGCGCCGGCGGCGGCGGTGCGCGGCGGCCTCGGCGGCGGAGAGTCGGCGGCGGAGCCGGGACCCCGGTGCGTGCACCGGCGGCCCCGGTCTTCCTGCCCGCCGGGCTCCGGCGCCGGGCCGCCCGCAGCGGCCGCGGCCGGCGTGCCTTGCCGCGCCTGTGCCCGCCCTCCTCGCCCTCCGAGCGCGGTGGCCACCGCTGCGCGGCGCGCGCCGTGCGGGGTGGCGCGGCTGGGGCGCCTCGCAGGCCCGTGCCCCGGGGAGAGGGTGCCTCCTCTTCCCCGCGCGGCCGGGCCTTCGTCCCCCTAAGTGCAGACTCGGGGAAACCCCCCGCTCCCGGAGCGCCCGCTTCGCGGAGTTCGTCCCGCTGGGGCCCCCCCCCCAGGTCGGGTGGGTTGCGGTGGCCCGGCGCGCCTCGTCGCCGCCGCCCGCCACCACCGCCAGTCTGGCCGCCGTCTGGGCTT
>NW_027118480.1:32500-35000 GCF_036417845.1 Apteryx mantelli | reverse complement strand
CGGGGCTCGGCCCGCCGGCGGCTGTACGGCCCTCCCGGGGCTCGCTCGCCGAAGGCCCGCCGCCGATTCCCCGAGGCCGGTGGGGGACCGCCCCCGTCTGCCCCTCTCGCCTCCGCTGGCGCCCGCCGCCGGTGCCCATCGCCGGGAGCCGGCCCCCCCCTGTCACCCGACGGCGATCCGCCGCCGCCGGGGCAGGGGAGGGTCGGGCCCGGGGGAGGGTCCGGCGGGGAGTGGGCGGCAGTGCGCGGGAGGGTCGGCGGGGCTTGCTCCCCCGGCGCCCGCGGGAGGAAGCGGCGGGCGGAGACGCGAGCGAGATGGCACCCCGGGTCGGGACGGGTGCCGACGGGTCGCCACCCCTAAGCGGTGGGGGGCGGACCCGCGGCGGGCTGCGGCGGAGCAGCCCGTCTTGCAGAGACGGCGAGGACAGGCGTTCCGGGATGGCGCGCGGGGCGGGCGCCGGGCGGCGGCGGACCCCGAGCGGGGGCCGTCGCGCCAGGCCACGCGAGGCGACGGGTCGTGCCCGAGCGGGCGGCCCAAACCACGGCTCTCCTCCCGGGCGCAGCTGCCGCCGGGCGCCGGGTTACTGAGGGAAACCCCGGGCCCCGGGAGGAGGACGAGGTCGTGGCGGCGGGTGTCGGGCGCACCCCGCGGGCGGACGCTCCGCCGAGGGGCGCCGGAGCCGGCTGGCGGGTGCCGGGTTTCCCCTCCGCGTCCCGTCTCGCTGCTGCCGCCGAGGCTGCCGCCGTCGCCGCGAGGCGGCGGCGGCCCGGCGGCGGGCGGCGGCGGGGGAGGCACCCCCGCGGGGATTTCAGGTCGTTTCCCTCACCCCAGGGCCAGGTACCTAGCGTCCGCGCTCCTCCTGCCCCCCCTCGGTGACCCACCCGTGTGGTCCCGTGTGCCAGCTCGCTCCTCCCGGGCGCCGCGCCGTGAGCGCCGCACCGGCCGTGCCCTCCCGCCCTTTCCGCTTTCCCTTTCTCTCCCCCCCCCCCACCGCTCCAGCCGCCCCGCGCCGTGCCGCGGGGACCGTGCTGCGAGCGGGCCGGGCGGGGGGGGGGGGCGGGGTGGCGGGAGGAGCGGAGGGCCTCCGGCCACCGCGGCCGCCGGTAGCCGCCCCGGGTAGGGATGGCCATGGGCCCCGGGCTCCGGGCCCGAGGGTTCTCGGCGGGAGAGCCGGGCGGGGGTTTAAAGACTCGGGCGGCCCGATGCGACCCGGGGGGCAGCCGGGTGTGCTGCCGGAGGGCCGGGGGGCCGGCGCGCGCGGGCGCCGTGCCCCCCCATGCCAGCCGGCGCGCCCCGCGCTCGCCCTGCGGGCAGCCGGGACGGAGAGGGGTACCCTGCCCCCTCTCTCCGCGGTCTGGTCTCGGCGGAGGGACGCCGCGCGGTCGGCTGGCGCCGGCCTGCCTCGAACGCGTGACCCCGGCGCGAGCGCGTGCTCTCGCCGGGACGGTGAGCCCCCACCCACCGCGGGTGGTGCGGACGCCGCGCCTCGGCGCGATCCGCTCTCCTCCCTGGCCGGGGCTCTCGGTCTGCCGCCGTGGCCGCTGGCGGCGGCGCCCTACCCGCCGGCACTCCGCCATCCGGCGCGCCTGCCTCGCTCTGCCCAACCCGGCTTCGCCGGGCGGCGGGCGGGCGGCAGGCGGGCGGCGGGGGCGGCCCCCCCCGTTCTCCGCGTGGAGACGGGGAGAGCGGGCGCCGTCCCCGTCCGTCCCGCCTTGCCCGCCCGCCCGCCGCCGGGCGTCTGTCCGCGGAAGGGACGGGAGAGCGCGTGGTGTCGTCCGGGAGGCTGTGTGTGCGCGCGCGCGGGCGTGGGCGCCGCCTCGGGGCCACGGCGGAGCCGGAGGCCGGCGAGGCGAGCGAGGAGCTGGGGAGCGCGGGGCCGGTGGGCCGCGGGCGCGCGGGCAGCGGCCGGTGCCGCTGCCGGTGGCGGCCGGGCTCCGACGCTGGGGGTCCGCGGGGAGCCGCCCCCTCCCCCAGCGTCCCCGAGGCAGGCGGCGCGGCCGGCGCGCTGCTCCCCGCCGGGCCGGGCCGAGCCTGGGCGCCTGGGCCGGACTCGAAGCGAGCAAAGGGTTGTCCCAGGTCGGGAGCGAGGGCTCCCCGCCCTTCTCGTTCGGGTTTTCCTTTTCCCTTTTTCCCCCCCCACTCTGTGCTCGTACGGTCAGCGGGGCGAGCCCCTCTCTCTGGCTCTCGGCCGTCCCTCGCTCAGCAGCCGGCGTCGGCGTGAGGAGGGAGGCGGAGCGGAGGGGGGGCCCTCAGGGGCTGCCGAAGGCTGCCCGGTCCCCCCGCGCGCGCGGCGGGGACCGAAACCGAGACAACTCTTAGCGGTGGATCACTCGGCTCGTGCGTCGATGAAGAACGCAGCTAGCTGCGAGAATTAATGTGAATTGCAGGACACATTGATCATCGACACTTCGAACGCACTTGCGGCCCCGGGTTCCTCCCGGGGCTACGCCTGTCTGAGCGTCGCTTGGCGGTCAATCGTCACCCCCGCTGTCGCGTTGGC
>NW_027118480.1:7500-10000 GCF_036417845.1 Apteryx mantelli | reverse complement strand
GGTCGCCGCCCGGCCCGCGGGCCCGCCTTCCGGGCCGCGGCCGCCCGGTCTACCCGGCTCCGGGAGGCCGCGCCGAGGTCGCCGCCCCGCCCGCGGGCCCGCCTTCCGGGCCGCGGCCGCCCGGTCGACCCGGCTCCGGGAGGCCGCGCCGAGGTCGCCGCCCGGCCCGCGGGCCCGCCTTCCGGGCCGCGGCCGCCCGGTCGACCCGGCTCCGGGAGGCCGCGCCGAGGTCGCCGCCCCGCCCGCGGGCCCGCCTTCCGGGCCGCGGCCGCCCGGTCGACCCGGCTCCGGGAGGCCGCGCCGAGGTCGCCGCCCGGCCCGCGGGCCCGCCTTCCGGGCCGCGGCCGCCCGGTCGACCCGGCTCCGGGAGGCCGCGCCGAGGTCGCCGCCCGGCCCGCGGGCCCGCCTTCCGGGCCGCGGCCGCCCGGTCTACCCGGCTCCGGGAGGCCGCGCCGAGGTCGCCGCCCCGCCCGCGGGCCCGCCTTCCGGGCCGCGGCCGCCCGGTCTACCCGGCTCCGGGAGGCCGCGCCGAGGTCGCCGCCCGGCCCGCGGGCCCGCCTTCCGGGCCGCGGCCGCCCGGTCTACCCGGCTCCGGGAGGCCGCGCCGAGGTCGCCGCCCGGCCCGCGGGCCCGCCTTCCGGGCCGCGGCCGCCCGGTCGACCCGGCTCCGGGAGGCCGCGCCGAGGTCGCCGCCCGGCCCGCGGGCCCGCCTTCCGGGCCGCGGCCGCCCGGTCTACCCGGCTCCGGGAGGCCGCGCCGAGGTCGCCGCCCCGCCCGCGGGCCCGCCTTCCGGGCCGCGGCCGCCCGGTCTACCCGGCTCCGGGAGGCCGCGCCGAGGTCGCCGCCCGGCCCGCGGGCCCGCCTTCCGGGCCGCGGCCGCCCGGTCTACCCGGCTCCGGGAGGCCGCGCCGAGGTCGCCGCCCGGCCCGCGGGCCCGCCTTCCGGGCCGCGGCCGCCCGGTCTACCCGGCTCCGGGAGGCCGCGCCGAGGTCGCCGCCCGGCCCGCGGGCCCGCCTTCCGGGCCGCGGCCGCCCGGTCTACCCGGCTCCGGGAGGCCGCGCCGAGGTCGCCGCCCGGCCCGCGGGCCCGCCTTCCGGGCCGCGGCCGCCCGGTCTACCCGGCTCCGGGAGGCCGCGCCGAGGTCGCCGCCCCGCCCGCGGCCGGCCGGTCTACTCGTCTCCGGCGTGCCCTTGTCGCCTTTTCCGGGTGGTAAGCGGTAGACCTGTTCTCCCTGGCCTTCCTGTGGAGCGGCGAGAGGGGTCGCTCTGTTGCGCTGCCTCCAGTTACGTCATCGTAAAGGCCGGCCATTTCCGCGCCCCGCCCCGGTAGGAGGGGCGGCTGTTCTTCGGCTCTCCGGCGCCGCCTGACTTACCGGTACGACTGTAGGGCAGAGGGTGAGCAAGCGCTGAGTTCCGGAGCTCTACTCCCGGGCGCCCCCAGCGCTAAGTGGCCGGCCTGCGAGCGACCTAGGGCGGCTTGCGAGGGCAGGTAAGGCCCGGTCCCGACTCCGGTTCTCTGACAAAATGTTTTTTTCGGCGCGTTCGATACGGCGCTTTCCCGGCACGTTCTCGGCAGCCAGGCGAGCGTGTCCCCGGTGCCGGGAAGCGCGGAGCCGCGGAGCCGGCGGCGGGCTCCAGCGACGGTTGCCGAGTTGCGAGAGGGCTGAGGCGGTCCGCGCGGAGCGTGTCCCCGGTGCCGGGAAGCGCGGAGCCGCGGAGCCGGCGGCGGGCTCCAGCGACGGTTGCCGAGTTGCGAGAGGGCTGAGGCGGTCCGCGCGGAGCGTGTCCCCGGTGCCGGGAAGCGCGGAGCCGCGGAGCCGGCGGCGGGCTCCAGCGACGGTTGCCGAGTTGCGAGAGGGCTGAGGCGGTCCGCGCGGAGCGTGTCCCCGGTGCCGGGAAGCGCGGAGCCGCGGAGCCGGCGGCGGGCTCCAGCGACGGTTGCCGAGTTGCGAGAGGGCTGAGGCGGTCCCCGCCGCCGAGAGGGAAGGCTCGTGGCCTGTGAGCCCTTCGAGTGCAGCGCGAGAGAGGAAAAGGGGGGTGCCCCGTGCGGCTCGAGAGCCTCGTTCCAGGGGCCTGCCGCCGGCAGTGCGGCGATGCCAGCGCCGCAGCTGCTGACCCACACCTGCACGCAGCGCCCGCTGAGGCGTTCCGGGACACGTCGGAGAGGCCCCTCGGCGGGCCGGCGCTTCCCTGCTTCTCTGTCCCAGGGAGTGCGGGAGGAGTTGCCGGTGCTTCAGGCTCGAGTGGGCACCTCTTGCCGGACGGTGGTCCGCACCCACACGCAGTGTCCGCCGCGGGTTGCCTCCTCGGTGGCCGCGCTGGGCAGGGGAAGTTGGCTCAGGACTCGACCGATCGATGAGGCCGTTCGGGTCGCGTCGGTGAGGGCCCCCGGCGGGTCGGCTCTTCCGTGCTCCCCGTCATAGGGTGCATGGCGGTGTCCGATGTTCAGGCAGGGGGGTCTCCTCTCCAGTGCGCGTCCCGTTGTGTGCGAGGTGCTGCCC
>NW_027118480.1:0-2500 GCF_036417845.1 Apteryx mantelli | reverse complement strand
CGGGCGGGCGGCAGGCGGGCGGCGGGGGCGGCCCCCCCCGTTCTCCGCGTGGAGACGGGGAGAGCGGGCGCCGTCCCCGTCCGTCCCGCCTTGCCCGCCCGCCCGCCGCCGGGCGTCTGTCCGCGGAAGGGACGGGAGAGCGCGTGGTGTCGTCCGGGAGGCTGTGTGTGCGCGCGCGCGGGCGTGGGCGCCGCCTCGGGGCCACGGCGGAGCCGGAGGCCGGCGAGGCGAGCGAGGAGCTGGGGAGCGCGGGGCCGGTGGGCCGCGGGCGCGCGGGCAGCGGCCGGTGCCGCTGCCGGTGGCGGCCGGGCTCCGACGCTGGGGGTCCGCGGGGAGCCGCCCCCTCCCCCAGCGTCCCCGAGGCAGGCGGCGCGGCCGGCGCGCTGCTCCCCGCCGGGCCGGGCCGAGCCTGGGCGCCTGGGCCGGACTCGAAGCGAGCAAAGGGTTGTCCCAGGTCGGGAGCGAGGGCTCCCCGCCCTTCTCGTTCGGGTTTTCCTTTTCCCTTTTTCCCCCCCCACTCTGTGCTCGTACGGTCAGCGGGGCGAGCCCCTCTCTCTGGCTCTCGGCCGTCCCTCGCTCAGCAGCCGGCGTCGGCGTGAGGAGGGAGGCGGAGCGGAGGGGGGGCCCTCAGGGGCTGCCGAAGGCTGCCCGGTCCCCCCGCGCGCGCGGCGGGGACCGAAACCGAGACAACTCTTAGCGGTGGATCACTCGGCTCGTGCGTCGATGAAGAACGCAGCTAGCTGCGAGAATTAATGTGAATTGCAGGACACATTGATCATCGACACTTCGAACGCACTTGCGGCCCCGGGTTCCTCCCGGGGCTACGCCTGTCTGAGCGTCGCTTGGCGGTCAATCGTCACCCCCGCTGTCGCGTTGGCGCAGCGGTGCCGCCCCTCGGGGGGGGCGCGTGGGGGGGCGGGGGAGGCGCGGCGGCGCCGGCGGCGGCGGTGCGCGGCGGCCTCGGCGGCGGAGAGTCGGCGGCGGAGCCGGGACCCCGGTGCGTGCACCGGCGGCCCCGGTCTTCCTGCCCGCCGGGCTCCGGCGCCGGGCCGCCCGCAGCGGCCGCGGCCGGCGTGCCTTGCCGCGCCTGTGCCCGCCCTCCTCGCCCTCCGAGCGCGGTGGCCACCGCTGCGCGGCGCGCGCCGTGCGGGGTGGCGCGGCTGGGGCGCCTCGCAGGCCCGTGCCCCGGGGAGAGGGTGCCTCCTCTTCCCCGCGCGGCCGGGCCTTCGTCCCCCTAAGTGCAGACTCGGGGAAACCCCCCGCTCCCGGAGCGCCCGCTTCGCGGAGTTCGTCCCGCTGGGGCCCCCCCCCCAGGTCGGGTGGGTTGCGGTGGCCCGGCGCGCCTCGTCGCCGCCGCCCGCCACCACCGCCAGTCTGGCCGCCGTCTGGGCTTCTCCTCCGCCACTCTCCCGGTGGTGCGCTGGTCCCCCGTTCCCCTCCGGGGTGGGGACGGCCGGCTGCCTTGCGCTTCCCTGCGCCCCGACCGCCGCCGGTGCGGCGCGCCGCCGGGCCGCCCCCCCTGCCCTCCCCGCGGCGCGCCCGCGTCCGTCGCGTGTGCCGAGCCACTTCCACCCGCCGGCTGGCGTCAGCCGCGGCGTTGCGTTGAGGCCGGCAGCGACGGCGCGCGGGTGCGGCGCGGCGGGGTGGCGGTGGGGGGCGGCGCGGGCGTGCGCGCCGCCGGGCGGCGAGAAGGGCGCGAAGGGGAGGGCAGGGCGCCGCGCCGTGCCGTGCCCGGAGCGAGAGCGGAGGCAGCGGCCGGGAGGAGGAGAGGCAAGCCCCCAGGCGGCGGAGGGCTGCGCGAGTTGCGTGAGCGGAGCGAGCGTGCGGCGGGGAGCCGGGCCCGGGGGAGGCGCGGACCTCGCCCTCCGGCCCCGCGCGGCTGTCTGCGGGTGGGGTACCGCGGTGGTACCGCACCGTGCTGCCGCGCGCGCGTGCCGGGGGGCCCCCCCCGCTGGCCTCCCCCCTGCGCGGCGGCGACCCCGCGGGGGGTCGCCGCGCCGCTTCCCCCCCCCCCACCCGCCGGCGGCGGTGCCGGCGGCGGGGGCCTCGGGCCGTGCCGCGGCCGGCGGGCGCGCGCCCGCCGGCTTGGCTTCGCCTCGCCTCGGGCCCGCTGCGGGAGTCGAAAGCGGCGAGGGGCGGGCGCGCGCCCGCCCCGTCTCCATCCGATTGCGACCTCAGATCAGACGTGGCGACCCGCTGAATTTAAGCATATTAGTCAGCGGAGGAAAAGAAACTAACCAGGATTCCCTCAGTAACGGCGAGTGAAGAGGGAAGAGCCCAGCGCCGAATCCCCGCCCCGCGGTGGGGCGCGGGAAATGTGGCGTACAGAAGCCCCCATCCCCGGCGCCGCTCTCGGGGGGCCCAAGTCCTTCTGATCGAGGCCCAGCCCGCGGACGGTGTGAGGCCGGTAGCGGCCCCCCGGCGCGCCGGGACCGGGGCTTCTCGGAGTCGGGTTGCTTGGGAATGCAGCCCAAAGCGGGTGGTAAACTCCATCTAAGGC
>NW_027118479.1:340000-341253 GCF_036417845.1 Apteryx mantelli | reverse complement strand
ACTCGATCCCAGACTCGATCCCCTCACCCGATCCCTGACTAGATCCCTGACCCGATCCCAGACTCGATCCCAGACTCGATCCCGACCCGATCCCTGACCCTAAATGGTTCTAAAGCTAACCCTAACCCTAACCCTAACCCTAACCCTAACCCTAACCCTAACCATAACCATAACCCTAACCCTAACCCTAAACCCTAACCCTAACCCTAACCCTAACCCTAACCCTAACCCTAACCCTAACCCTAACCCTAACCCTAACCCTAACCCTAACCCTAACCCTAACCCTAACCCTAACCCTAACCCTAACCCTAACCCTAACCTAACCCTAACCCTAACCCTAACCCTAACCCTAACCCTAACCCTAACCCTAACCCTAACCCTAACCCTAACCCTAACCCTAACCCTAACCCTAACCCTAACCCTAACCCTAACCCTAACCCTAACCCTAACCCTAACCCTAACCCTAAACCCTAACCCTAACCCTAACCCTAACCCTAACCCTAACCCTAACCCTAACCCTAACCCTAACCCTAACCCTAACCCTAACCCTAACCCTAACCCTAACCCTAACCCTAACCCTAACCCTAACCCTAACCCTAACCCTAACCCTAACCCTAACCCTAACCCTAACCCTAACCCTAACCCTAACCCTAACCCTAACCCTAACCCTAACCCTAACCCTAACCCTAACCATAACCCTAACCCTAACCATAACCCTAACCCTAACCATAACCGTAACCCGAACCCTAACCATAACCATAACCCGATCCCTATCCCGATCCCTGGCCCGATCCCCGGCCCGATCCCGACCCGATCCCTGACTAGATCCCTGACCCGATCCCCGACTCGATCCCCTCACCCGATCCCTGACTGGATCGCCGACTCGATCCCTGACCCGATCCCAGAACAGATCCCCGACTCGATCCCTGACCCGATCCCGACCCGATCCCTGACTAGATCCCCGACTCGATCCCCGACTCGAACCCCGGCTCGATCCCCGGCTCGATCCCGACCCGATCCCTGACCCTAAATGGTTCTAAAGCTAACCCTAACCCTAACCCTAACCCTAACCCTAACCCTAACCCTAACCCTAACCATAACCCTAACCCGAACCCTAACCATAACCATAACCCGATCCCTATCCCGATCCCTGGCCCGATCCCCGGCCCGATCCCGACCCGATCCCTGACTAGACCCCTGACCCGATCCCCGACTCGATCCCCTCACCCGATCCCTGACTGGATTGCCGACTC
>NW_027118479.1:315000-335000 GCF_036417845.1 Apteryx mantelli | reverse complement strand
TCTAAAGCTAACCCTAACACTAACCCTAACCCTAACCCTAACCCTAACCCTAACCCTAACCCTAACCCTAACCCTAACCATAACCCTAACCCTAACCCTAACCATAACCCTAACCCTAACCATAACCATAACCCGATCCCTATCCCGATCCCTGGCCCGATCCCCGGCCCGATCCCGACCCGATCCCTGACTAGATCCCTGACCCGATCCCCGACTCGATCCCCTCACCCGATCCCTGACTGGATCGCCGACTCGATCCCTGACCGATCCCAGAACAGATCCCCGACTCGATCCCTGACCCGATCCCGACCCGATCCCTGACTAGATCCCCGACTCGATCCCCGACTCGAACCCCGGCTCGATCCCCGGCTCGATCCCGACCCGATCCCTGACCCTAAATGGTTCTAAAGCTAACCCTAACCCTAACCCTAACCCTAACCCTAACCCTAACCCTAACCCTAACCATAACCCTAACCCGAACCCTAACCATAACCATAACCCGATCCCTATCCCGATCCCTGGCCCGATCCCCGGCCCGATCCCGACCCGATCCCTGACTAGACCCCTGACCCGATCCCCGACTCGATCCCCTCACCCGATCCCTGACTGGATCGCCGACTCGATCCCTGACCCGATCCCAGAACAGATCCCCGACTCGATCCCTGACCCGATCCCTGACTAGATCCCCGACTCGATCCCAGACTCGATCCCCTCACCCGATCCCTGACTAGATCCCTGACCCGATCCCCGACTCGATCCCAGACTCGATCCCGACCCGATCCCTGACCCTAAATGGTTCTAAAGCTAACCCTAACCATAACCCTAACCCTAACCCTAACCCTAACCCTAACCCTAACCCTAACCATAACCCTAACCCTAACCCTAACCATAATCATAACCCGATCCCTATCCCGATCCCTGGCCCGATCCCCGGCCCGATCCCGACCCGATCCCTGACTAGATCCCTGACCCGATCCCCGACTCGATCCCCTCACCCGATCCCTGACTGGATCGCCGACTCGATCCCTGACCCGATCCCAGAACAGACCCCCGACTCGATCCCTGACCGATCCCTGACTAGATCCCAGACTCGATCCCAGACTCGATCCCGACCCGATCCCTGACCCTAAATGGTTCTAAAGCTAACCCTAACCCTAACCCTAACCCTAACCCTAACCCTAACCCTAACCCTAACCCTAACCATAACCCTAACCATAACCATAACCATAACCATAACCCGATCCCTATCCCGAACCCTGGCCCGATCCCCGGCCCGATCCCGACCCGATCCCTGACTAGATCCCTGACCCGATCCCCGACTCGATCCCCTCACCCGATCCCTGACTGGATCGCCGACTCGATCCCTGACCCGATCCCAGAACAGATCCCCGACTCGATCCCTGACCCGATCCGGACCCGATCCCTGACTAGATCCCCGACTCGATCCCAGACTCGATCCCCTCACCCGATCCCTGACTAGATCCCCGACCCGATCCCAGACTCGATCCCGACCCGATCCCTGACCCTAAATGGTTCTAAAGCTAACCCTAACCCTAACCCTAACCCTAACCCTAACCATAACCCTAACCCTAACCCTAACCATAACCCTAACCCTAACCATAACCATAACCCGATCCCTATCCCGATCCCTGGCCCGATCCCCGGCCCGATCCCGACCCGATCCCTGACTAGATCCCTGACCCGATCCCCGACTCGATCCCCTCACCCGATCCCTGACTGGATCGCCGACTCGATCCCTGACCCGATCCCAGAACAGATCCCCGACTCGATCCCCGACCCGATCCCAGACTCGATCCCCTCACTCGATCCCCGACTCGATCCCGACCCGATCCCTGACCCTAAATGGTTCTAAAGCTAACCCTAACCCTAACCCTAACCCTAACCCTAACCCTAACCATAACCCTAACCCTAACCATAACCCTAACCCGAACCCTAACCATAACCATAACCCGATCCCTATCCCGATCCCTGGCCCGATCCCCGGCCCGATCCCGACCCGATCCCTGACTAGATCCCTGACCCGATCCCCGACTCGATCCCCTCACCCGATCCCTGACTGGATCGCCGATTCGATCCCTGACCCGATCCCAGAACAGATCCCCGACTCGATCCCTGACCCGATCCCGACCCGATCCCTGACTAGATCCCAGACTCGATCCCCGACTCGATCCCCGACTCGATCCCGACCCGATCCCTGACCCTAAATGGTTCTAAAGCTAACCCTAACCCTAACCCTAACCCTAACCCTAACCCTAACCCTAACCATAACCCTAACCCTAACCATAACCCTAACCCGAACCCTAACCATAACCATAACCCGATCCCTATCCCGATCCCTGGCCCGATCCCCGGCCCGATCCCGACCCGATCCCTGACTAGATCCCTGACCCGATCCCCGACTCGATCCCCTCACCCGATCCCTGACTGGATCGCCGACTCGATCCCTGACCGATCCCAGAACAGATCCCCGACTCGATCCCTGACCCGATCCCGACCCGATCCCTGACTAGATCCCCGACTCGATCCCCGACTCGATCCCCGGCTCGATCCCCGGCTCGATCCCGACCCGATCCCTGACCCTAAATGGTTCTAAAGCTAACCCTAACCCTAACCCTAACCCTAACCCTAACCATAACCCTAACCCTAACCATAACCCTAACCCGAACCCTAACCATAACCATAACCCGATCCCTATCCCGATCCCTGGCCCGATCCCCGGCCCGATCCCGACCCGATCCCTGACTAGATCCCTGACCCGATCCCCGACTCGATCCCCTCACCCGATCCCTGACTGGATCGCCGACTCGATCCCTGACCCGATCCCAGAACAGATCCCCGACTCGATCCCTGACCCGATCCCTGGCCCGATCCCCGGCCCGATCCCCTCACCCGATCCCTGAGTAGATCCCTGACCCGATCCCCGACTCGATCCCAGAACAGATCCCGACCCGATCCCTGACCCGATCCCTGACCCTAAATGGTTCTAAAGCTAACCCTAACCCTAACCCTAACCCTAACCCTAACCCTAACCCTAACCATAACCCTAACCCTAACCATAACCCTAACCCGAACCCTAACCATAACCATAACCCGATCCCTATCCCGATCCCTGGCCCGATCCCCGGCCCGATCCCGACCCGATCCCTGACTAGATCCCTGACCCGATCCCCGACTCGATCCCCTCACCCGATCCCTGACTGGATCGCCGACTCGATCCCTGACCCGATCCCAGAACAGATCCCCGACTCGATCCCTGACCCGATCCCGACTAGATCCCCGACTAGATCCCAGACTCGATCCCAGACTCGATCCCCTCACTCGATCCCCGACTCGATCCCGACCCGATCCCTGACCCTAAATGGTTCTAAAGCTAACCCTAAACCTAACCCTAACCCTAACCCTAACCCTAACCCTAACCATAACCCTAACCCTAACCATAACCGTAACCCGAACCCTAACCATAACCATAACCCGATCCCTATCCCGATCCCTGGCCCGATCCCCGGCCCGATCCCGACCCGATCCCTGACTAGATCCCTGACCCGATCCCCGACTCGATCCCCTCACCCGATCCCTGACTGGATCGCCGACTCGATCCCTGACCCGATCCCAGAACAGATCCCCGACTCGATCCCTGACCCGATCCCGACCCGATCCCTGACTAGATCCCCGACTCGATCCCCGACTCGAACCCCGGCTCGATCCCCGGCTCGATCCCGACCCGATCCCTGACCCTAAATGGTTCTAAAGCTAACCCTAACCCTAACCCTAACCCTAACCCTAACCCTAACCCTAACCCTAACCCTAACCATAACCCTAACCCGAACCCTAACCATAACCATAACCCGATCCCTATCCCGATCCCTGGCCCGATCCCCGGCCCGATCCCGACCCGATCCCTGACTAGACCCCTGACCCGATCCCCGACTCGATCCCCTCACCCGATCCCTGACTGGATTGCCGACTCGATCCCTGACCCGATCCCAGAACAGATCCCCGACTCGATCCCTGACCCGATCCCTGACTAGATCCCCGACTCGATCCCAGACTCGATCCCCTCACCCGATCCCTGACTAGATCCCTGACCCGATCCCCGACTCGATCCCAGACTCGATCCCGACCCGATCCCTGACCCTAAATGGTTCTAAAGCTAACCCTAACCCTAACCCTAACCCTAACCCTAACCCTAACCCTAACCCTAACCCTAACCCTAACCCTAACCCTAATCATAACCCGATCCCTATCCCGATCCCTGGCCCGATCCCCGGCCCGATCCCGACCCGATCCCTGACTAGATCCCTGACCCGATCCCCGACTCGATCCCCTCACCCGATCCCTGACTGGATCGCCGACTCGATCCCTGACCCGATCCCAGAACAGACCCCCGACTCGATCCCTGACCCGATCCCTGACTAGATCCCAGACTCGATCCCAGACTCGATCCCCTCACCCGATCCCTGACTAGATCCCTGACCCGATCCCAGACTCGATCCCCGACTCGATCCCGACCCGATCCCTGACCCTAAATGGTTCTAAAGCTAACCCTAACCCTAACCCTAACCCTAACCCTAACCCTAACCCTAACCCTAACCATAACCCTAACCCTAACCATAACCCTAACCATAACCCTAACCATAACCATAACCCGATCCCTATCCCGATCCCTGGCCCGATCCCCGGCCCGATCCCGACCCGATCCCTGACTAGATCCCTGACCCGATCCCCGACTCGATCCCCTCACCCGATCCCTGACTGGATCGCCGACTCGATCCCTGACCCGATCCCAGAACAGATCCCCGACTCGATCCCTGACCCGATCCCTGACTAGATCCCAGACTCGATCCCAGACTCGATCCCCTCACCCGATCCCTGACTAGATCCCTGACCCGATCCCCGACTCGATCCCCGACTCGATCCCGACCCGATCCCTGACCCTAAATGGTTCTAAAGCTAACCCTAACCCTAACCCTAACCCTAACCCTAACCCTAACCCTAACCCTAACCCTAACCATAACCATAACCCTAACCCTAACCATAACCATAACCATAACCCGATCCCTATCCCGATCCCTGACTAGATCCCTGACCCGATCCCCGACTCGATCCCCTCACCCGATCCCTGACTGGATCGCCGACTCGATCCCTGACCCGATCCCAGAACAGATCCGCGACTCGATCCCTGACCCGATCCCTGACTAGATCCCCGACTCGATCCCAGACTCGATCCCCTCACCCGATCCCTGACTAGATCCCTGACCCGATCCCAGACCCGATCCCAGACTCGATCCCGACCCGATCCCTGACCCTAAATGGTTCTAAAGCTAACCCTAACCCTAACCCTAACCCTAACCCTAACCCTAACCCTAACCCTAACCATAACCCTAACCCTAACCATAACCCTAACCCTAACCCTAACCATAACCATAACCCGCTCCCTATCCCGATCCCTGGCCCGATCCCCGGCCCGATCCCGACCAGATCCCTGACTAGATCCCTGACCCGATCCCCGACTCGATCCCCTCACCCGATCCCTGACTGGATCGCCGACTCGATCCCTGACCCGATCCCAGAACAGATCCCCGACTCGATCCCTGACCCGATCCCGACCCGATCCCTGACTAGATCCCAGACTCGATCCCCGACTCGATCCCCGACTCGATCCCGACCCGATCCCTGACCCTAAATGGTTCTAAAGCTAACCCTAACCCTAACCCTAACCCTAACCCTAACCCTAACCCTAACCATAACCCTAACCCTAACCATAACCCTAACCCGAACCCTAACCATAACCATAACCCGATCCCTATCCCGATCCCTGGCCCGATCCCCGGCCCGATCCCGACCCGATCCCTGACTAGATCCCTGACCCGATCCCCGACTCGATCCCCTCACCCGATCCCTGACTGGATCGCCGACTCGATCCCTGACCCGATCCCTGACTAGATCCCAGACTCGATCCCAGACTCGATCCCCTCACCCGATCCCTGACTAGATCCCTGACCCGATCCCCGACTCGATCCCAGACTCGATCCCAACCCGATCCCTGACCCTAAATGGTTCTAAAGCTAACCCTAACCCTAACCCTAACCCTAACCCTAACCCTAACCCTAACCATAACCATAACCATAACCCGATCCCTATCCCGATCCTTGGCCCGATCCCCGGCCCGATCCCGACCCTATCCCTGACTAGATCCCTGACCCGATCCCCGACTCGATCCCCTCACCCGATCCCTGACTGGATCGCCGACTCGATCCCTGACCCGATCCCTGACTAGATCCCAGACTCGATCCCCTCACCCGATCCCTGACTAGATCCCTGACCCGATCCCCGACTCGATCCCAGACTCGATCCCGACCCGATCCCTGACCCTAAATGGTTCTAAAGCTAACCCTAACCCTAACCCTAACCCTAACCCTAACCCTAACCCTAACCATAACCATAACCATAACCATAACCATAACCCGATCCCTATCCCGATCCCTGGCCCGATCCCCGGCCCGATCCCGACCCGATCCCTGACTAGATCCCTGACCCGATCCCCGACTCGATCCCCTCACCCGATCCCTGACTGGATCGCCGACTCGATCCCTGACCCGATCCCAGAACAGATCCCCGACTCGATCCCTGACTCGATCCCTGACCCGATCCCAGACTCGATCCCAGACTCGATCCCCTCACCCGATCCCTGACTAGATCCCTGACCCGATCCCCGACTCGATCCCAGACTCGATCCCGACCCGATCCCTGACCCTAAATGGTTCTAAAGCTAACCCTAACCCTAACCCTAACCCTAACCCTAACCCTAACCCTAACCATAACCATAACCCTAACCCTAACCCTAACCCTAACCATAACCATAACCATAACCATAACCATAACCCGATCCCTATCCCGATCCCTGGCCCGATCCCCGGCCCGATCCCGACCCGATCCCTGACTAGATCCCTGACCCGATCCCCGACTCGATCCCCTCACCCGATCCCTGACTGGATCACCGACTCGATCCCTGACCCGATCCCAGAACAGATCCCCGACTCGATCCCTGACCCGATCCGGACCCGATCCCTGACTAGATCCCCGACTCGACCCCAGACTCGATCCCCTCACCCGATCCCTGACTAGATCCCTGACCCGATACCAGACTCGATCCCAGACTCGATCCCGACCCGATCCCTGACCCTAAATGGTTCTAAAGCTAACCCTAACCCTAACCCTAACCCTAACCCTAACCCTAACCCTAACCCTAACCCTAACCCTAACCATAACCATAACCCTAACCCTAACCCTAACCCTAACCCTAACCCTAACCCTAACCCTAACCATAACCCTAACCCTAACCCTAACCCTAACCCTAACCCTAACCCTAACCATAACCATAACCATAACCATAACCCGATCCCTATCCCGATCCCTGGCCCGATCCCCGGCCCGATCCCGACCCGATCCCTGACTAGATCCCTGACCCGATCCCCGACTCGATCCCCTCACCCGATCCCTGACTGGATCACCGACTCGATCCCTGACCCGATCCCAGAACAGATCCCCGACTCGATCCCTGACCCGATCCGGACCCGATCCCTGACTAGATCCCCGACTCGACCCCAGACTCGATCCCCTCACCCGATCCCTGACTAGATCCCTGACCCGATCCCAGACTCGATCCCAGACTCGATCCCGACCCGATCCCTGACCCTAAATGGTTCTAAAGCTAACCCTAACCCTAACCCTAACCCTAACCCTAACCCTAACCCTAACCCTAACCCTAACCCTAACCATAACCCTAACCCTAACCCTAACCATAACCCTAACCCTAACCATAACCATAACCCGATCCCTATCCCGATCCCTGGCCCGATCCCCGGCCCGATCCCGACCCGATCCCTGACTAGATCCCTGACCCGATCCCCGACTCGATCCCCTCACCCGATCCCTGACTGGATCACCGACTCGATCCCTGACCCGATCCCAGAACAGATCCCCGACTCGATCCCTGACCCGATCCGGACCCGATCCCTGACTAGATCCCCGACTCGATCCCAGACTCGATCCCCTCACCCGATCCCTGACTAGATCCCTGACCCGATCCCAGACTCGATCCCAGACTCGATCCCGACCCGATCCCTGACCCTAAATGGTTCTAAAGCTAACCCTAACCCTAACCCTAACCCTAACCCTAACCCTAACCCTAACCCTAACCCTAACCCTAACCATAACCCTAACCCTAACCCTAACCATAACCCTAACCCTAACCATAACCATAACCCGATCCCTATCCCGATCCCTGGCCCGATCCCCGGCCCGATCCCGACCCGATCCCTGACTAGATCCCTGACCCGATCCCCGACTCGATCCCCTCACCCGATCCCTGACTGGATCACCGACTCGATCCCTGACCCGATCCCAGAACAGATCCCCGACTCGATCCCTGACCCGATCCGGACCCGATCCCTGACTAGATCCCAGACTCGATCCCAGACTCGATCCCCTCACCCGATCCCTGACCCGATCCCAGACCCGATCCCAGACTCGATCCCGACCCGATCCCTGACCCTAAATGGTTCTAAAGCTAACCCTAACCCTAACCCTAACCCTAACCCTAACCCTAACCATAACCCTAACCCTAACCCTAACCCTAACCATAACCCTAACCCTAACCATAACCATAACCCGATCCCTATCCCGATCCCTGGCCCGATCCCCGGCCCGATCCCGACCCGATCCCTGACTAGATCCCTGACCCGATCCCCGACTCGATCCCCTCACCCGATCCCTGACTGGATCGCCGACTCGATCCCTGACCCGATCCCAGAACAGATCCCCGACTCGATCCCTGACCCGATCCCGACTAGATCCCCGACTAGATCCCAGACTCGATCCCAGACTCGATCCCCTCACTCGATCCCCGACTCGATCCCGACCCGATCCCTGACCCTAAATGGTTCTAAAGCTAACCCTAAACCTAACCCTAACCCTAACCCTAACCCTAACCCTAACCCTAACCCTAACCATAACCGTAACCCGAACCCTAACCATAACCATAACCCGATCCCTATCCCGATCCCTGGCCCGATCCCCGGCCCGATCCCGACCCGATCCCTGACTAGATCCCTGACCCGATCCCCGACTCGATCCCCTCACCCGATCCCTGACTGGATCGCCGACTCGATCCCTGACCGATCCCAGAACAGATCCCCGACTCGATCCCTGACCCGATCCCGACCCGATCCCTGACTAGATCCCCGACTCGATCCCCGACTCGAACCCCGGCTCGATCCCCGGCTCGATCCCGACCCGATCCCTGACCCTAAATGGTTCTAAAGCTAACCCTAACCCTAACCCTAACCCTAACCCTAACCCTAACCCTAACCCTAACCCTAACCATAACCCTAACCCGAACCCTAACCATAACCATAACCCGATCCCTATCCCGATCCCTGGCCCGATCCCCGGCCCGATCCCGACCCGATCCCTGACTAGACCCCTGACCCGATCCCCGACTCGATCCCCTCACCCGATCCCTGACTGGATCGCCGACTCGATCCCTGACCCGATCCCAGAACAGATCCCCGACTCGATCCCTGACCCGATCCCTGACTAGATCCCCGACTCGATCCCAGACTCGATCCCCTCACCCGATCCCTGACTAGATCCCTGACCCGATCCCCGACTCGATCCCAGACTCGATCCCGACCCGATCCCTGACCCTAAATGGTTCTAAAGCTAACCCTAACCATAACCCTAACCCTAACCCTAACCCTAACCCTAACCCTAACCCTAACCATAACCCTAACCCTAACCCTAACCATAATCATAACCCGATCCCTATCCCGATCCCTGGCCCGATCCCCGGCCCGATCCCGACCCGATCCCTGACTAGATCCCTGACCCGATCCCCGACTCGATCCCCTCACCCGATCCCTGACTGGATCGCCGACTCGATCCCTGACCCGATCCCAGAACAGACCCCCGACTCGATCCCTGACCCGATCCCTGACTAGATCCCAGACTCGATCCCAGACTCGATCCCGACCCGATCCCTGACCCTAAATGGTTCTAAAGCTAACCCTAACCCTAACCCTAACCCTAACCCTAACCCTAACCCTAACCATAACCCTAACCCTAACCATAACCCTAACCATAACCCTAACCATAACCATAACCCGATCCCTATCCCGATCCCTGGCCCGATCCCCGGCCCGATCCCGACCCGATCCCTGACTAGATCCCTGACCCGATCCCCGACTCGATCCCCTCACCCGATCCCTGACTGGATCGCCGACTCGATCCCTGACCCGATCCCAGAACAGATCCGCGACTCGATCCCTGACCCGATCCCTGACTAGATCCCAGACTCGATCCCAGACTCGATCCCCTCACCCGATCCCTGACTAGATCCCTGACCCGATCCCCGACCCGATCCCAGACTCGATCCCGACCCGATCCCTGACCCTAAATGGTTCTAAAGCTAACCCTAACCCTAACCCTAACCCTAACCCTAACCCTAACCCTAACCCTAACCATAACCCTAACCCTAACCATAACCCTAACCCTAACCCTAACCATAACCATAACCCGCTCCCTATCCCGATCCCTGGCCCGATCCCCGGCCCGATCCCGACCAGATCCCTGACTAGATCCCTGACCCGATCCCCGACTCGATCCCCTCACCCGATCCCTGACTGGATCGCCGACTCGATCCCTGACCCGATCCCAGAACAGATCCCCGACTCGATCCCTGACCCGATCCCGACCCGATCCCTGACTAGATCCCAGACTCGATCCCCGACTCGATCCCCGACTCGATCCCGACCCGATCCCTGACCCTAAATGGTTCTAAAGCTAACCCTAACCCTAACCCTAACCCTAACCCTAACCCTAACCCTAACCATAACCCTAACCCTAACCATAACCCTAACCCGAACCCTAACCATAACCATAACCCGATCCCTATCCCGATCCCTGGCCCGATCCCCGGCCCGATCCCGACCCGATCCCTGACTAGATCCCTGACCCGATCCCCGACTCGATCCCCTCACCCGATCCCTGACTGGATCGCCGACTCGATCCCTGACCCGATCCCTGACTAGATCCCAGACTCGATCCCAGACTCGATCCCCTCACCCGATCCCTGACTAGATCCCTGACCCGATCCCCGACTCGATCCCAGACTCGATCCCAACCCGATCCCTGACCCTAAATGGTTCTAAAGCTAACCCTAACCCTAACCCTAACCCTAACCCTAACCCTAACCCTAACCATAACCATAACCATAACCCGATCCCTATCCCGATCCTTGGCCCGATCCCCGGCCCGATCCCGACCCTATCCCTGACTAGATCCCTGACCCGATCCCCGACTCGATCCCCTCACCCGATCCCTGACTGGATCGCCGACTCGATCCCTGACCCGATCCCTGACTAGATCCCAGACTCGATCCCCTCACCCGATCCCTGACTAGATCCCTGACCCGATCCCCGACTCGATCCCAGACTCGATCCCGACCCGATCCCTGACCCTAAATGGTTCTAAAGCTAACCCTAACCCTAACCCTAACCCTAACCCTAACCCTAACCCTAACCATAACCATAACCATAACCATAACCATAACCCGATCCCTATCCCGATCCCTGGCCCGATCCCCGGCCCGATCCCGACCCGATCCCTGACTAGATCCCTGACCCGATCCCCGACTCGATCCCCTCACCCGATCCCTGACTGGATCGCCGACTCGATCCCTGACCCGATCCCAGAACAGATCCCCGACCCGATCCCGACCCGATCCCTGACTAGATCCCCGACTCGACCCCAGACTCGATCCCCTCACCCGATCCCTGACTAGATCCCTGACCCGATCCCAGACTCGATCCCAGACTCGATCCCGACCCGATCCCTGACCCTAAATGGTTCTAAAGCTAACCCTAACCCTAACCCTAACCCTAACCCTAACCCTAACCCTAACCCTAACCCTAACCCTAACCATAACCCTAACCCTAACCCTAACCATAACCCTAACCCTAACCATAACCATAACCCGATCCCTATCCCGATCCCTGGCCCGATCCCCGGCCCGATCCCGACCCGATCCCTGACTAGATCCCTGACCCGATCCCCGACTCGATCCCCTCACCCGATCCCTGACTGGATCACCGACTCGATCCCTGACCCGATCCCAGAACAGATCCCCGACTCGATCCCTGACCCGATCCGGACCCGATCCCTGACTAGATCCCCGACTCGACCCCAGACTCGATCCCCTCACCCGATCCCTGACTAGATCCCTGACCCGATACCAGACTCGATCCCAGACTCGATCCCGACCCGATCCCTGACCCTAAATGGTTCTAAAGCTAACCCTAACCCTAACCCTAACCCTAACCCTAACCCTAACCCTAACCCTAACCCTAACCCTAACCCTAACCATAACCCTAACCCTAACCATAACCCTAACCCTAACCATAACCATAACCATAACCATAACCATAACCCGATCCCTATCCCGATCCCTGGCCCGATCCCCGGCCCGATCCCGACCCGATCCCTGACTAGATCCCTGACCCGATCCCCGACTCGATCCCCTCACCCGATCCCTGACTGGATCACCGACTCGATCCCTGACCCGATCCCAGAACAGATCCCCGACTCGATCCCTGACCCGATCCGGACCCGATCCCTGACTAGATCCCCGACTCGACCCCAGACTCGATCCCCTCACCCGATCCCTGACTAGATCCCTGACCCGATACCAGACTCGATCCCAGACTCGATCCCGACCCGATCCCTGACCCTAAATGGTTCTAAAGCTAACCCTAACCCTAACCCTAACCCTAACCCTAACCCTAACCCTAACCCTAACCATAACCATAACCCTAACCCTAACCCTAACCCTAACCCTAACCCTAACCATAACCATAACCCTAACCCTAACCCTAACCCTAACCCTAACCATAACCATAACCATAACCATAACCATAACCCGATCCCTATCCCGATCCCTGGCCCGATCCCCGGCCCGATCCCGACCCGATCCCTGACTAGATCCCTGACCCGATCCCCGACTCGATCCCCTCACCCGATCCCTGACTGGATCACCGACTCGATCCCTGACCCGATCCCAGAACAGATCCCCGACTCGACCCCAGACTCGATCCCCTCACCCGATCCCTGACTAGATCCCTGACCCGATCCCAGACTCGATCCCAGACTCGATCCCGACCCGATCCCTGACCCTAAATGGTTCTAAAGCTAACCCTAACCCTAACCCTAACCCTAACCCTAACCCTAACCCTAACCCTAACCATAACCCTAACCCTAACCCTAACCATAACCCTAACCCTAACCATAACCATAACCCGATCCCTATCCCGATCCCTGGCCCGATCCCCGGCCCGATCCCGACCCGATCCCTGACTAGATCCCTGACCCGATCCCCGACTCGATCCCCTCACCCGATCCCTGACTGGATCACCGACTCGATCCCTGACCCGATCCCAGAACAGATCCCCGACTCGATCCCTGACCCGATCCGGACCCGATCCCTGACTAGATCCCCGACTCGATCCCAGACTCGATCCCGACCCGATCCCTGACCCTAAATGGTTCTAAAGCTAACCCTAACCCTAACCCTAACCCTAACCATAACCCTAACCCTAACCCTAACCCTAACCATAACCATAACCATAACCATAACCCGATCCCTATCCCGATCCCTGGCCCGATTTCCGGCCCGATCCCGACCCGATCCCTGACTAGATCCCTGACCCGATCCCCGACTCGATCCCCTCACCCGATCCCTGACTGGATCCCCGACTCGATACCTGACCCGATCCCAGAACAGATCCCCGACTCGATCCCTGACCCGATCCGGACCCGATGCCTGACTAGATCCCCGACTCGATCCCAGACTCGATCCCCTCACCCGATCCCTGACTAGATCCCTGACCCGATCCCCGACTCGATCCCCTCACCCGATCCCTGACTGGATCCCCGACTCGATCCCTGACCCGATCCCAGAACAGATCCCCGACTCGATCCCTGACCCGATCCGGACCCGATCCCTGACTAGATCCCTGACTAGATCCCCGACTCGATCCCAGACTCGATCCCCTCACCCGATCCCTGACTAGATTCCTGACCCGATCCCAGACTCGATCCCGACCCGATCCCTGACCCTAAATGGTTCTAAAGCTAACCCTAACCCTAACCCTAACCCTAACCCTAACCCTAACCCTAACCATAACCATAACCCTAACCCTAACCATAACCCTAACCCTAACCATAACCATAACCATAACCATAACCATAACCCGATCCCTATCCCGATCCCTGGCCCGATCCCCGGCCCGATCCCGACCCGATCCCTGACTAGATCCCTGACCCGATCCCCGACTCGATCCCCTCACCCGATCCCTGACTGGATCACCGACTCGATCCCTGACCCGATCCCAGAACAGATCCCCGACTCGATCCCTGACCCGATCCGGACCCGATCCCTGACTAGATCCCCGACTCGATCCCAGACTCGATCCCCTCACCCGATCCCTGACTAGATCCCTGACCCGATCCCAGACTCGATCCCAGACTCGATCCCGACCCGATCCCTGACCCTAAATGGTTCTAAAGCTAACCCTAACCCTAACCCTAACCCTAACCCTAACCCTAACCCTAACCATAACCATAACCCTAACCCTAACCATAACCCTAACCCTAACCATAACCCTAACCCTAACCATAACCATAACCCGATCCCTATCCCGATCCCTGGCCCGATCCCCGGCCCGATCCCGACCCGATCCCTGACTAGATCCCTGACCCGATCCCCGACTCGATCCCCTCACCCGATCCCTGACTGGATCGCCGACTCGATCCCTGACCCGATCCCTGACTAGATCCCAGACTCGATCCCAGACTCGATCCCCTCACCCGATCCCTGACTGGATCACCGACTCGATCCCTGACCCGATCCCAGAACAGATCCCCGACTCGATCCCTGACCCGATCCGGACCCGATCCCTGACTAGATCCCCGACTCGATCCACGACTCGATCCCCTCACTCGATCCCCGACTCGATCCCGACCCGATCCCTGACCCTAAATGGTTCTAAAGCTAACCCTAACCCTAACCCTAACCCTAACCCTAACCCTAACCCTAACCCTAACCCTAACCATAACCCTAACCCGAACCCTAACCATAACCATAACCCGATCCCTATCCCGATCCCTGGCCCGATCCCCGGCCCGATCCCGACCCGATCCCTGACTAGATCCCTGACCCGATCCCCGACTCGATCCCCTCACCCGATCCCTGACTGGATCGCCGACTCGATCCCCTCACCCGATCCCAGAACAGATCCCCGACTCGATCCCTGACCCGATCCCGACCCGATCCCTGACTAGATCCCCGACTCGATCCCAGACTCGATCCCCTCACTCGATCCCCGACTCGATCCCGACCCGATCCCTGACCCTAAATGGTTCTAAAGCTAACCCTAACCCTAACCCTAACCCTAACCCTAACCCTAACCATAACCCTAACCCGAACCCTAACCATAACCATAACCCGATCCCTATCCCGATCCCTGGCCCGATCCCCGGCCCGATCCCGACCCGATCCCTGACTAGATCCCTGACCCGATCCCCGACTCGATCCCCTCACCCGATCCCTGACTGGATCGCCGACTCGATCCCTGACCCGATCCCAGAACAGATCCCCGACTCGATCCCTGACCCGATCCCAGAACAGATCCCCGACTCGATCCCTGACCCGATCCCTGACTAGATCCCCGACTCGATCCCGACCCGATCCCTGACCCTAAATGGTCCTAAAGCTAACCCTAACCCTAACCCTAACCCTAACCCTAACCCTAACCCTAACCCTAACCCTAACCATAACCCTAACCCGAACCCTAACCATAACCATAACCCGATCCCTATCCCGATCCCTGGCCCGATCCCCGGCCCGATCCCGACCCGATCCCTGACTAGATCCCTGACCCGATCCCCGACTCGATCCCCTCACCCGATCCCTGACTGGATCGCCGACTCGATCCCTGACCCGATCCCAGAACAGATCCCCGACTCGATCCCTGACCCGATCCCGACCCGATCCCTGACTAGATCCCAGACTCGATCCCAGACTCGATCCCCTCACTCGATCCCCGACTCGATCCCGACCCGATCCCTGACCCTAAATGGTTCTAAAGCTAACCCTAACCCTAACCCTAACCCTAACCCTAACCATAACCCTAACCCGAACCCTAACCATAACCATAACCCGATCCCTATCCCGATCCCTGGCCCGATCCCCGGCCCGATCCCGACCCGATCCCTGACTAGATCCCTGACCCGATCCCCGACTCGATCCCCTCACCCGATCCCTGACTGGATCGCCGACTCGATCCCTGACCCGATCCCAGAACAGATCCCCGACTCGATCCCCGACCCGATCCCTGACTAGATCCCCGACTCGATCCCAGACTCGATCCCCTCACTCGATCCCCGACTCGATCCCGACCCGATCCCTGACCCTAAATGGTTCTAAAGCTAACCCTAACCCTAACCCTAACCCTAACCCTAACCCTAACCATAACCCTAACCCTAACCATAACCCTAACCCGAACCCTAACCATAACCATAACCCGATCCCTATCCCGATCCCTGGCCCGATCCCCGGCCCGATCCCGACCCGATCCCTGACTAGATCCCTGACCCGATCCCCGACTCGATCCCCTCACCCGATCCCTGACTGGATCGCCGATTCGATCCCTGACCCGATCCCAGAACAGATCCCCGACTCGATCCCTGACCCGATCCCGACCCGATCCCTGACTAGATCCCAGACTCGATCCCCGACTCGATCCCCGACTCGATCCCGACCCGATCCCTGACCCTAAATGGTTCTAAAGCTAACCCTAACCCTAACCCTAACCCTAACCCTAACCCTAACCCTAACCATAACCCTAACCCTAACCCTAACCCTAACCCGAACCCTAACCATAACCATAACCCGATCCCTATCCCGATCCCTGGCCCGATCCCCGGCCCGATCCCGACCCGATCCCTGACTAGATCCCTGACCCGATCCCCGACTCGATCCCCTCACCCGATCCCTGACTGGATCGCCGACTCGATCCCTGACCCGATCCCAGAACAGATCCCCGACTCGATCCCTGACCCGATCCCGACCCGATCCCTGACTAGATCCCCGACTCGATCCCAGACTCGATCCCCGGCTCGATCCCCGGCTCGATCCCGACCCGATCCCTGACCCTAAATGGTTCTAAAGCTAACCCTAACCCTAACCCTAACCCTAACCCTAACCCTAACCCTAACCCTAACCCTAACCCTAACCCTAACCCTAACCCTAACCCTAACCCTAACCCTAACCATAACCCTAACCCTAACCATAACCCTAACCCGAACCCTAACCATAACCATAACCCGATCCCTATCCCGATCCCTGGCCCGATCCCCGGCCCGATCCCGACCCGATCCCTGACTAGATCCCTGACCCGATCCCCGACTCGATCCCCTCACCCGATCCCTGACTGGATCGCCGACTCGATCCCTGACCCGATCCCAGAACAGATCCCCGACTCGATCCCTGACCCGATCCCTGGCCCGATCCCCGGCCCGATCCCCTCACCCGATCCCTGAGTAGATCCCTGACCCGATCCCCGACTCGATCCCAGAACAGATCCCGACCCGATCCCTGACCCGATCCCTGACCCTAAATGGTTCTAAAGCTAACCCTAACCCTAACCCTAACCCTAACCCTAACCCTAACCCTAACCATAACCCTAACCCTAACCATAACCCTAACCCGAACCCTAACCATAACCATAACCCGATCCCTATCCCGATCCCTGGCCCGATCCCCGGCCCGATCCCGACCCGATCCCTGACTAGATCCCTGACCCGATCCCCGACTCGATCCCCTCACCCGATCCCTGACTGGATCGCCGACTCGATCCCTGACCCGATCCCAGAACAGATCCCCGACTCGATCCCTGACCCGATCCCGACTAGATCCCCGACTAGATCCCAGACTCGATCCCAGACTCGATCCCCTCACTCGATCCCCGACTCGATCCCGACCCGATCCCTGACCCTAAATGGTTCTAAAGCTAACCCTAAACCTAACCCTAACCCTAACCCTAACCCTAACCCTAACCATAACCCTAACCCTAACCATAACCGTAACCCGAACCCTAACCATAACCATAACCCGATCCCTATCCCGATCCCTGGCCCGATCCCCGGCCCGATCCCGACCCGATCCCTGACTAGATCCCTGACCCGATCCCCGACTCGATCCCCTCACCCGATCCCTGACTGGATCGCCGACTCGATCCCTGACCCGATCCCAGAACAGATCCCCGACTCGATCCCTGACCCGATCCCGACCCGATCCCTGACTAGATCCCCGACTCGATCCCCGACTCGAACCCCGGCTCGATCCCCGGCTCGATCCCGACCCGATCCCTGACCCTAAATGGTTCTAAAGCTAACCCTAACCCTAACCCTAACCCTAACCCTAACCCTAACCCTAACCCTAACCATAACCCTAACCCGAACCCTAACCATAACCATAACCCGATCCCTATCCCGATCCCTGGCCCGATCCCCGGCCCGATCCCGACCCGATCCCTGACTAGACCCCTGACCCGATCCCCGACTCGATCCCCTCACCCGATCCCTGACTGGATTGCCGACTCGATCCCTGACCCGATCCCAGAACAGATCCCCGACTCGATCCCTGACCCGATCCCTGACTAGATCCCCGACTCGATCCCAGACTCGATCCCCTCACCCGATCCCTGACTAGATCCCTGACCCGATCCCCGACTCGATCCCAGACTCGATCCCGACCCGATCCCTGACCCTAAATGGTTCTAAAGCTAACCCTAACCATAACCCTAACCCTAACCCTAACCCTAACCCTAACCCTAACCCTAACCCTAACCCTAACCCTAACCCTAATCATAACCCGATCCCTATCCCGATCCCTGGCCCGATCCCCGGCCCGATCCCGACCCGATCCCTGACTAGATCCCTGACCCGATCCCCGACTCGATCCCCTCACCCGATCCCTGACTGGATCGCCGACTCGATCCCTGACCCGATCCCAGAACAGACCCCCGACTCGATCCCTGACCCGATCCCTGACTAGATCCCAGACTCGATCCCAGACTCGATCCCCTCACCCGATCCCTGACTAGATCCCTGACCCGATCCCAGACTCGATCCCCGACTCGATCCCGACCCGATCCCTGACCCTAAATGGTTCTAAAGCTAACCCTAACCCTAACCCTAACCCTAACCCTAACCCTAACCCTAACCCTAAACATAACCCTAACCCTAACCATAACCCTAACCATAACCCTAACCATAACCATAACCCGATCCCTATCCCGATCCCTGGCCCGATCCCCGGCCCGATCCCGACCCGATCCCTGACTAGATCCCTGACCCGATCCCCGACTCGATCCCCTCACCCGATCCCTGACTGGATCGCCGACTCGATCCCTGACCCGATCCCAGAACAGATCCCCGACTCGATCCCTGACCCGATCCCTGACTAGATCCCAGACTCGATCCCAGACTCGATCCCCTCACCCGATCCCTGACTAGATCCCTGACCCGATCCCCGACTCGATCCCCGACTCGATCCCGACCCGATCCCTGACCCTAAATGGTTCTAAAGCTAACCCTAACCCTAACCCTAACCCTAACCCTAACCCTAACCCTAACCCTAACCCTAACCATAACCATAACCCTAACCCTAACCATAACCATAACCATAACCCGATCCCTATCCCGATCCCTGACTAGATCCCTGACCCGATCCCCGACTCGATCCCCTCACCCGATCCCTGACTGGATCGCCGACTCGATCCCTGACCCGATCCCAGAACAGATCCGCGACTCGATCCCTGACCCGATCCCTGACTAGATCCCCGACTCGATCCCAGACTCGA
>NW_027118479.1:285000-310000 GCF_036417845.1 Apteryx mantelli | reverse complement strand
CTGACTGGATCGCCGACTCGATCCCTGACCCGATCCCAGAACAGATCCCCGACTCGATCCCTGACCCGATCCGGACCCGATCCCTGACTAGATCCCCGACTCGATCCCAGACTCGATCCCCTCACCCGATCCCTGACTAGATCCCCGACCCGATCCCAGACTCGATCCCGACCCGATCCCTGACCCTAAATGGTTCTAAAGCTAACCCTAACCCTAACCCTAACCCTAACCCTAACCATAACCCTAACCCTAACCCTAACCATAACCCTAACCCTAACCATAACCATAACCCGATCCCTATCCCGATCCCTGGCCCGATCCCCGGCCCGATCCCGACCCGATCCCTGACTAGATCCCTGACCCGATCCCCGACTCGATCCCCTCACCCGATCCCTGACTGGATCGCCGACTCGATCCCTGACCCGATCCCAGAACAGATCCCCGACTCGATCCCCGACCCGATCCCAGACTCGATCCCCTCACTCGATCCCCGACTCGATCCCGACCCGATCCCTGACCCTAAATGGTTCTAAAGCTAACCCTAACCCTAACCCTAACCCTAACCCTAACCCTAACCATAACCCTAACCCTAACCATAACCCTAACCCGAACCCTAACCATAACCATAACCCGATCCCTATCCCGATCCCTGGCCCGATCCCCGGCCCGATCCCGACCCGATCCCTGACTAGATCCCTGACCCGATCCCCGACTCGATCCCCTCACCCGATCCCTGACTGGATCGCCGATTCGATCCCTGACCCGATCCCAGAACAGATCCCCGACTCGATCCCTGACCCGATCCCGACCCGATCCCTGACTAGATCCCAGACTCGATCCCCGACTCGATCCCCGACTCGATCCCGACCCGATCCCTGACCCTAAATGGTTCTAAAGCTAACCCTAACCCTAACCCTAACCCTAACCCTAACCCTAACCCTAACCATAACCCTAACCCTAACCATAACCCTAACCCGAACCCTAACCATAACCATAACCCGATCCCTATCCCGATCCCTGGCCCGATCCCCGGCCCGATCCCGACCCGATCCCTGACTAGATCCCTGACCCGATCCCCGACTCGATCCCCTCACCCGATCCCTGACTGGATCGCCGACTCGATCCCTGACCGATCCCAGAACAGATCCCCGACTCGATCCCTGACCCGATCCCGACCCGATCCCTGACTAGATCCCCGACTCGATCCCCGACTCGATCCCCGGCTCGATCCCCGGCTCGATCCCGACCCGATCCCTGACCCTAAATGGTTCTAAAGCTAACCCTAACCCTAACCCTAACCCTAACCCTAACCATAACCCTAACCCTAACCATAACCCTAACCCGAACCCTAACCATAACCATAACCCGATCCCTATCCCGATCCCTGGCCCGATCCCCGGCCCGATCCCGACCCGATCCCTGACTAGATCCCTGACCCGATCCCCGACTCGATCCCCTCACCCGATCCCTGACTGGATCGCCGACTCGATCCCTGACCCGATCCCAGAACAGATCCCCGACTCGATCCCTGACCCGATCCCTGGCCCGATCCCCGGCCCGATCCCCTCACCCGATCCCTGAGTAGATCCCTGACCCGATCCCCGACTCGATCCCAGAACAGATCCCGACCCGATCCCTGACCCGATCCCTGACCCTAAATGGTTCTAAAGCTAACCCTAACCCTAACCCTAACCCTAACCCTAACCCTAACCCTAACCATAACCCTAACCCTAACCATAACCCTAACCCGAACCCTAACCATAACCATAACCCGATCCCTATCCCGATCCCTGGCCCGATCCCCGGCCCGATCCCGACCCGATCCCTGACTAGATCCCTGACCCGATCCCCGACTCGATCCCCTCACCCGATCCCTGACTGGATCGCCGACTCGATCCCTGACCCGATCCCAGAACAGATCCCCGACTCGATCCCTGACCCGATCCCGACTAGATCCCCGACTAGATCCCAGACTCGATCCCAGACTCGATCCCCTCACTCGATCCCCGACTCGATCCCGACCCGATCCCTGACCCTAAATGGTTCTAAAGCTAACCCTAAACCTAACCCTAACCCTAACCCTAACCCTAACCCTAACCATAACCCTAACCCTAACCATAACCGTAACCCGAACCCTAACCATAACCATAACCCGATCCCTATCCCGATCCCTGGCCCGATCCCCGGCCCGATCCCGACCCGATCCCTGACTAGATCCCTGACCCGATCCCCGACTCGATCCCCTCACCCGATCCCTGACTGGATCGCCGACTCGATCCCTGACCCGATCCCAGAACAGATCCCCGACTCGATCCCTGACCCGATCCCGACCCGATCCCTGACTAGATCCCCGACTCGATCCCCGACTCGAACCCCGGCTCGATCCCCGGCTCGATCCCGACCCGATCCCTGACCCTAAATGGTTCTAAAGCTAACCCTAACCCTAACCCTAACCCTAACCCTAACCCTAACCCTAACCCTAACCATAACCCTAACCCGAACCCTAACCATAACCATAACCCGATCCCTATCCCGATCCCTGGCCCGATCCCCGGCCCGATCCCGACCCGATCCCTGACTAGACCCCTGACCCGATCCCCGACTCGATCCCCTCACCCGATCCCTGACTGGATTGCCGACTCGATCCCTGACCCGATCCCAGAACAGATCCCCGACTCGATCCCTGACCCGATCCCTGACTAGATCCCCGACTCGATCCCAGACTCGATCCCCTCACCCGATCCCTGACTAGATCCCTGACCCGATCCCCGACTCGATCCCAGACTCGATCCCGACCCGATCCCTGACCCTAAATGGTTCTAAAGCTAACCCTAACCATAACCCTAACCCTAACCCTAACCCTAACCCTAACCCTAACCCTAACCCTAACCCTAACCCTAATCATAACCCGATCCCTATCCCGATCCCTGGCCCGATCCCCGGCCCGATCCCGACCCGATCCCTGACTAGATCCCTGACCCGATCCCCGACTCGATCCCCTCACCCGATCCCTGACTGGATCGCCGACTCGATCCCTGACCCGATCCCAGAACAGACCCCCGACTCGATCCCTGACCCGATCCCTGACTAGATCCCAGACTCGATCCCAGACTCGATCCCCTCACCCGATCCCTGACTAGATCCCTGACCCGATCCCAGACTCGATCCCCGACTCGATCCCGACCCGATCCCTGACCCTAAATGGTTCTAAAGCTAACCCTAACCCTAACCCTAACCCTAACCCTAACCCTAACCCTAACCCTAACCATAACCCTAACCCTAACCATAACCCTAACCATAACCCTAACCATAACCATAACCCGATCCCTATCCCGATCCCTGGCCCGATCCCCGGCCCGATCCCGACCCGATCCCTGACTAGATCCCTGACCCGATCCCCGACTCGATCCCCTCACCCGATCCCTGACTGGATCGCCGACTCGATCCCTGACCCGATCCCAGAACAGATCCCCGACTCGATCCCTGACCCGATCCCTGACTAGATCCCAGACTCGATCCCAGACTCGATCCCCTCACCCGATCCCTGACTAGATCCCTGACCCGATCCCCGACTCGATCCCCGACTCGATCCCGACCCGATCCCTGACCCTAAATGGTTCTAAAGCTAACCCTAACCCTAACCCTAACCCTAACCCTAACCCTAACCCTAACCCTAACCATAACCATAACCCTAACCCTAACCATAACCATAACCATAACCCGATCCCTATCCCGATCCCTGACTAGATCCCTGACCCGATCCCCGACTCGATCCCCTCACCCGATCCCTGACTGGATCGCCGACTCGATCCCTGACCCGATCCCAGAACAGATCCGCGACTCGATCCCTGACCCGATCCCTGACTAGATCCCCGACTCGATCCCAGACTCGATCCCCTCACCCGATCCCTGACTAGATCCCTGACCCGATCCCAGACCCGATCCCAGACTCGATCCCGACCCGATCCCTGACCCTAAATGGTTCTAAAGCTAACCCTAACCCTAACCCTAACCCTAACCCTAACCCTAACCCTAAAGCTAACCATAACCCTAACCCTAACCATAACCCTAACCCTAACCCTAACCATAACCATAACCCGCTCCCTATCCCGATCCCTGGCCCGATCCCCGGCCCGATCCAGACCAGATCCCTGACTAGATCCCTGACCCGATCCCCGACTCGATCCCCTCACCCGATCCCTGACTGGATCGCCGACTCGATCCCTGACCCGATCCCAGAACAGATCCCCGACTCGATCCCTGACCCGATCCCGACCCGATCCCTGACTAGATCCCAGACTCGATCCCCGACTCGATCCCCGACTCGATCCCGACCCGATCCCTGACCCTAAATGGTTCTAAAGCTAACCCTAACCCTAACCCTAACCCTAACCCTAACCCTAACCCTAACCATAACCCTAACCCTAACCATAACCCTAACCCGAACCCTAACCATAACCATAACCCGATCCCTATCCCGATCCCTGGCCCGATCCCCGGCCCGATCCCGACCCGATCCCTGACTAGATCCCTGACCCGATCCCCGACTCGATCCCCTCACCCGATCCCTGACTGGATCGCCGACTCGATCCCTGACCCGATCCCTGACTAGATCCCAGACTCGATCCCAGACTCGATCCCCTCACCCGATCCCTGACTAGATCCCTGACCCGATCCCCGACTCGATCCCAGACTCGATCCCAACCCGATCCCTGACCCTAAATGGTTCTAAAGCTAACCCTAACCCTAACCCTAACCCTAACCCTAACCCTAACCCTAACCATAACCATAACCATAACCCGATCCCTATCCCGATCCTTGGCCCGATCCCCGGCCCGATCCCGACCCTATCCCTGACTAGATCCCTGACCCGATCCCCGACTCGATCCCCTCACCCGATCCCTGACTGGATCGCCGACTCGATCCCTGACCCGATCCCTGACTAGATCCCAGACTCGATCCCCTCACCCGATCCCTGACTAGATCCCTGACCCGATCCCCGACTCGATCCCAGACTCGATCCCGACCCGATCCCTGACCCTAAATGGTTCTAAAGCTAACCCTAACCCTAACCCTAACCCTAACCCTAACCCTAACCCTAACCCTAACCCTAACCATAACCCTAACCCGAACCCTAACCATAACCATAACCCGATCCCTATCCCGATCCCTGGCCCGATCCCCGGCCCGATCCCGACCCGATCCCTGACTAGACCCCTGACCCGATCCCCGACTCGATCCCCTCACCCGATCCCTGACTGGATCGCCGACTCGATCCCTGACCCGATCCCAGAACAGATCCCCGACTCGATCCCTGACCCGATCCCTGACTAGATCCCCGACTCGATCCCAGACTCGATCCCCTCACCCGATCCCTGACTAGATCCCTGACCCGATCCCCGACTCGATCCCAGACTCGATCCCGACCCGATCCCTGACCCTAAATGGTTCTAAAGCTAACCCTAACCATAACCCTAACCCTAACCCTAACCCTAACCCTAACCCTAACCCTAACCATAACCCTAACCCTAACCCTAACCATAATCATAACCCGATCCCTATCCCGATCCCTGGCCCGATCCCCGGCCCGATCCCGACCCGATCCCTGACTAGATCCCTGACCCGATCCCCGACTCGATCCCCTCACCCGATCCCTGACTGGATCGCCGACTCGATCCCTGACCCGATCCCAGAACAGACCCCCGACTCGATCCCTGACCCGATCCCTGACTAGATCCCAGACTCGATCCCAGACTCGATCCCGACCCGATCCCTGACCCTAAATGGTTCTAAAGCTAACCCTAACCCTAACCCTAACCCTAACCCTAACCCTAACCCTAACCATAACCCTAACCCTAACCATAACCCTAACCATAACCCTAACCATAACCATAACCCGATCCCTATCCCGATCCCTGGCCCGATCCCCGGCCCGATCCCGACCCGATCCCTGACTAGATCCCTGACCCGATCCCCGACTCGATCCCCTCACCCGATCCCTGACTGGATCGCCGACTCGATCCCTGACCCGATCCCAGAACAGATCCCCGACTCGATCCCTGACCCGATCCCTGACTAGATCCCAGACTCGATCCCAGACTCGATCCCCTCACCCGATCCCTGACTAGATCCCTGACCCGATCCCCGACTCGATCCCCGACTCGATCCCGACCCGATCCCTGACCCTAAATGGTTCTAAAGCTAACCCTAACCCTAACCCTAACCCTAACCCTAACCCTAACCCTAACCATAACCATAACCATAACCATAACCCTAACCCTAACCATAACCATAACCATAACCCGATCCCTATCCCGATCCCTGACTAGATCCCTGACCCGATCCCCGACTCGATCCCCTCACCCGATCCCTGACTGGATCGCCGACTCGATCCCTGACCCGATCCCAGAACAGATCCGCGACTCGATCCCTGACCCGATCCCTGACTAGATCCCAGACTCGATCCCAGACTCGATCCCCTCACCCGATCCCTGACTAGATCCCTGACCCGATCCCCGACCCGATCCCAGACTCGATCCCGACCCGATCCCTGACCCTAAATGGTTCTAAAGCTAACCCTAACCCTAACCCTAACCCTAACCCTAACCCTAACCATAACCCTAACCCTAACCATAACCCTAACCCTAACCCTAACCATAACCATAACCCGCTCCCTATCCCGATCCCTGGCCCGATCCCCGGCCCGATCCCGACCAGATCCCTGACTAGATCCCTGACCCGATCCCCGACTCGATCCCCTCACCCGATCCCTGACTGGATCGCCGACTCGATCCCTGACCCGATCCCAGAACAGATCCCCGACTCGATCCCTGACCCGATCCCGACCCGATCCCTGACTAGATCCCAGACTCGATCCCCGACTCGATCCCCGACTCGATCCCGACCCGATCCCTGACCCTAAATGGTTCTAAAGCTAACCCTAACCCTAACCCTAACCCTAACCCTAACCCTAACCCTAACCATAACCCTAACCCTAACCATAACCCTAACCCGAACCCTAACCATAACCATAACCCGATCCCTATCCCGATCCCTGGCCCGATCCCCGGCCCGATCCCGACCCGATCCCTGACTAGATCCCTGACCCGATCCCCGACTCGATCCCCTCACCCGATCCCTGACTGGATCGCCGACTCGATCCCTGACCCGATCCCTGACTAGATCCCAGACTCGATCCCAGACTCGATCCCCTCACCCGATCCCTGACTAGATCCCTGACCCGATCCCCGACTCGATCCCAGACTCGATCCCAACCCGATCCCTGACCCTAAATGGTTCTAAAGCTAACCCTAACCCTAACCCTAACCCTAACCCTAACCCTAACCCTAACCATAACCATAACCATAACCCGATCCCTATCCCGATCCTTGGCCCGATCCCCGGCCCGATCCCGACCCTATCCCTGACTAGATCCCTGACCCGATCCCCGACTCGATCCCCTCACCCGATCCCTGACTGGATCGCCGACTCGATCCCTGACCCGATCCCTGACTAGATCCCAGACTCGATCCCCTCACCCGATCCCTGACTAGATCCCTGACCCGATCCCCGACTCGATCCCAGACTCGATCCCGACCCGATCCCTGACCCTAAATGGTTCTAAAGCTAACCCTAACCCTAACCCTAACCCTAACCCTAACCCTAACCCTAACCATAACCATAACCATAACCATAACCATAACCCGATCCCTATCCCGATCCCTGGCCCGATCCCCGGCCCGATCCCGACCCGATCCCTGACTAGATCCCTGACCCGATCCCCGACTCGATCCCCTCACCCGATCCCTGACTGGATCGCCGACTCGATCCCTGACCCGATCCCAGAACAGATCCCCGACCCGATCCCGACCCGATCCCTGACTAGATCCCCGACTCGACCCCAGACTCGATCCCCTCACCCGATCCCTGACTAGATCCCTGACCCGATCCCAGACTCGATCCCAGACTCGATCCCGACCCGATCCCTGACCCTAAATGGTTCTAAAGCTAACCCTAACCCTAACCCTAACCCTAACCCTAACCCTAACCCTAACCCTAACCCTAACCATAACCCTAACCCTAACCCTAACCATAACCCTAACCCTAACCATAACCATAACCCGATCCCTATCCCGATCCCTGGCCCGATCCCCGGCCCGATCCCGACCCGATCCCTGACTAGATCCCTGACCCGATCCCCGACTCGATCCCCTCACCCGATCCCTGACTGGATCACCGACTCGATCCCTGACCCGATCCCAGAACAGATCCCCGACTCGATCCCTGACCCGATCCGGACCCGATCCCTGACTAGATCCCCGACTCGACCCCAGACTCGATCCCCTCACCCGATCCCTGACTAGATCCCTGACCCGATACCAGACTCGATCCCAGACTCGATCCCGACCCGATCCCTGACCCTAAATGGTTCTAAAGCTAACCCTAACCCTAACCCTAACCCTAACCCTAACCCTAACCCTAACCCTAACCCTAACCCTAACCCTAACCATAACCCTAACCCTAACCATAACCCTAACCCTAACCATAACCATAACCATAACCATAACCATAACCCGATCCCGATCCCGATCCCTGGCCCGATCCCCGGCCCGATCCCGACCCGATCCCTGACTAGATCCCTGACCCGATCCCCGACTCGATCCCCTCACCCGATCCCTGACTGGATCACCGACTCGATCCCTGACCCGATCCCAGAACAGATCCCCGACTCGATCCCTGACCCGATCCGGACCCGATCCCTGACTAGATCCCCGACTCGACCCCAGACTCGATCCCCTCACCCGATCCCTGACTAGATCCCTGACCCGATACCAGACTCGATCCCAGACTCGATCCCGACCCGATCCCTGACCCTAAATGGTTCTAAAGCTAACCCTAACCCTAACCCTAACCCTAACCCTAACCCTAACCCTAACCCTAACCATAACCATAACCCTAACCCTAACCCTAACCCTAACCCTAACCCTAACCCTAACCCTAACCATAACCATAACCCTAACCCTAACCCTAACCCTAACCCTAACCATAACCATAACCATAACCATAACCATAACCCGATCCCTATCCCGATCCCTGGCCCGATCCCCGGCCCGATCCCGACCCGATCCCTGACTAGATCCCTGACCCGATCCCCGACTCGATCCCCTCACCCGATCCCTGACTGGATCACCGACTCGATCCCTGACCCGATCCCAGAACAGATCCCCGACTCGACCCCAGACTCGATCCCCTCACCCGATCCCTGACTAGATCCCTGACCCGATCCCAGACTCGATCCCAGACTCGATCCCGACCCGATCCCTGACCCTAAATGGTTCTAAAGCTAACCCTAACCCTAACCCTAACCCTAACCCTAACCCTAACCCTAACCCTAACCCTAACCATAACCCTAACCCTAACCCTAACCATAACCCTAACCCTAACCATAACCATAACCCGATCCCTATCCCGATCCCTGGCCCGATCCCCGGCCCGATCCCGACCCGATCCCTGACTAGATCCCTGACCCGATCCCCGACTCGATCCCCTCACCCGATCCCTGACTGGATCACCGACTCGATCCCTGACCCGATCCCAGAACAGATCCCCGACTCGATCCCTGACCCGATCCGGACCCGATCCCTGACTAGATCCCCGACTCGATCCCAGACTCGATCCCGACCCGATCCCTGACCCTAAATGGTTCTAAAGCTAACCCTAACCCTAACCCTAACCCTAACCATAACCCTAACCCTAACCCTAACCCTAACCATAACCATAACCATAACCATAACCCGATCCCTATCCCGATCCCTGGCCCGATTTCCGGCCCGATCCCGACCCGATCCCTGACTAGATCCCTGACCCGATCCCCGACTCGATCCCCTCACCCGATCCCTGACTGGATCCCCGACTCGATACCTGACCCGATCCCAGAACAGATCCCCGACTCGATCCCTGACCCGATCCGGACCCGATGCCTGACTAGATCCCCGACTCGATCCCAGACTCGATCCCCTCACCCGATCCCTGACTAGATCCCTGACCCGATCCCCGACTCGATCCCCTCACCCGATCCCTGACTGGATCCCCGACTCGATCCCTGACCCGATCCCAGAACAGATCCCCGACTCGATCCCTGACCCGATCCGGACCCGATCCCTGACTAGATCCCTGACTAGATCCCCGACTCGATCCCAGACTCGATCCCCTCACCCGATCCCTGACTAGATTCCTGACCCGATCCCAGACTCGATCCCGACCCGATCCCTGACCCTAAATGGTTCTAAAGCTAACCCTAACCCTAACCCTAACCCTAACCCTAACCCTAACCCTAACCATAACCATAACCCTAACCCTAACCATAACCCTAACCCTAACCATAACCATAACCATAACCATAACCATAACCCGATCCCTATCCCGATCCCTGGCCCGATCCCCGGCCCGATCCCGACCCGATCCCTGACTAGATCCCTGACCCGATCCCCGACTCGATCCCCTCACCCGATCCCTGACTGGATCACCGACTCGATCCCTGACCCGATCCCAGAACAGATCCCCGACTCGATCCCTGACCCGATCCGGACCCGATCCCTGACTAGATCCCCGACTCGATCCCAGACTCGATCCCCTCACCCGATCCCTGACTAGATCCCTGACCCGATCCCAGACTCGATCCCAGACTCGATCCCGACCCGATCCCTGACCCTAAATGGTTCTAAAGCTAACCCTAACCCTAACCCTAACCCTAACCCTAACCCTAACCCTAACCCTAACCCTAACCATAACCCTAACCCTAACCCTAACCATAACCCTAACCCTAACCATAACCATAACCCGATCCCTATCCCGATCCCTGGCCCGATCCCCGGCCCGATCCCGACCCGATCCCTGACTAGATCCCTGACCCGATCCCCGACTCGATCCCCTCACCCGATCCCTGACTGGATCACCGACTCGATCCCTGACCCGATCCCAGAACAGATCCCCGACTCGATCCCTGACCCGATCCGGACCCGATCCCTGACTAGATCCCAGACTCGATCCCAGACTCGATCCCCTCACCCGATCCCTGACCCGATCCCAGACCCGATCCCAGACTCGATCCCGACCCGATCCCTGACCCTAAATGGTTCTAAAGCTAACCCTAACCCTAACCCTAACCCTAACCCTAACCCTAACCATAACCCTAACCCTAACCCTAACCCTAACCATAACCCTAACCCTAACCATAACCATAACCCGATCCCTATCCCGATCCCTGGCCCGATCCCCGGCCCGATCCCGACCCGATCCCTGACTAGATCCCCGACTCGATCCCAGACTCGATCCCCTCACCCGATCCCTGACTAGATCCCCGACCCGATCCCAGACTCGATCCCGACCCGATCCCTGACCCTAAATGGTTCTAAAGCTAACCCTAACCCTAACCCTAACCCTAACCCTAACCATAACCCTAACCCTAACCCTAACCATAACCCTAACCCTAACCATAACCATAACCCGATCCCTATCCCGATCCCTGGCCCGATCCCCGGCCCGATCCCGACCCGATCCCTGACTAGATCCCTGACCCGATCCCCGACTCGATCCCCTCACCCGATCCCTGACTGGATCGCCGACTCGATCCCTGACCCGATCCCAGAACAGATCCCCGACTCGATCCCCGACCCGATCCCTGACTAGATCCCCGACTCGATCCCAGACTCGATCCCCTCACTCGATCCCCGACTCGATCCCGACCCGATCCCTGACCCTAAATGGTTCTAAAGCTAACCCTAACCCTAACCCTAACCCTAACCCTAACCCTAACCATAACCCTAACCCTAACCATAACCCTAACCCGAACCCTAACCATAACCATAACCCGATCCCTATCCCGATCCCTGGCCCGATCCCCGGCCCGATCCCGACCCGATCCCTGACTAGATCCCTGACCCGATCCCCGACTCGATCCCCTCACCCGATCCCTGACTGGATCGCCGATTCGATCCCTGACCCGATCCCAGAACAGATCCCCGACTCGATCCCTGACCCGATCCCGACCCGATCCCTGACTAGATCCCAGACTCGATCCCCGACTCGATCCCCGACTCGATCCCGACCCGATCCCTGACCCTAAATGGTTCTAAAGCTAACCCTAACCCTAACCCTAACCCTAACCCTAACCCTAACCCTAACCATAACCCTAACCCTAACCATAACCCTAACCCGAACCCTAACCATAACCATAACCCGATCCCTATCCCGATCCCTGGCCCGATCCCCGGCCCGATCCCGACCCGATCCCTGACTAGATCCCTGACCCGATCCCCGACTCGATCCCCTCACCCGATCCCTGACTGGATCGCCGACTCGATCCCTGACCGATCCCAGAACAGATCACCGACTCGATCCCTGACCCGATCCCGACCCGATCCCTGACTAGATCCCAGACTCGATCCCCGACTCGATCCCCGACTCGATCCCGACCCGATCCCTGACCCTAAATGGTTCTAAAGCTAACCCTAACCCTAACCCTAACCCTAACCCTAACCCTAACCCTAACCCTAACCATAACCCTAACCCTAACCATAACCCTAACCCGAACCCTAACCATAACCATAACCCGATCCCTATCCCGATCCCTGGCCCGATCCCCGGCCCGATCCCGACCCGATCCCTGACTAGATCCCTGACCCGATCCCCGACTCGATCCCCTCACCCGATCCCTGACTGGATCGCCGACTCGATCCCTGACCCGATCCCAGAACAGATCCCCGACTCGATCCCTGACCCGATCCCGACCCGATCCCTGACTAGATCCCCGACTCGATCCCAGACTCGATCCCCTCACCCGATCCCTGACTAGATCCCTGACCCGATCCCCGACTCGATCCCAGACTCGATCCCAACCCGATCCCTGACCCTAAATGGTTCTAAAGCTAACCCTAACCCTAACCCTAACCCTAACCCTAACCCTAACCCTAACCATAACCATAACCATAACCCGATCCCTATCCCGATCCTTGGCCCGATCCCCGGCCCGATCCCGACCCTATCCCTGACTAGATCCCTGACCCGATCCCCGACTCGATCCCCTCACCCGATCCCTGACTGGATCGCCGACTCGATCCCTGACCCGATCCCTGACTAGATCCCAGACTCGATCCCCTCACCCGATCCCTGACTAGATCCCTGACCCGATCCCCGACTCGATCCCAGACTCGATCCCGACCCGATCCCTGACCCTAAATGGTTCTAAAGCTAACCCTAACCCTAACCCTAACCCTAACCCTAACCCTAACCCTAACCATAACCATAACCATAACCATAACCATAACCCGATCCCTATCCCGATCCCTGGCCCGATCCCCGGCCCGATCCCGACCCGATCCCTGACTAGATCCCTGACCCGATCCCCGACTCGATCCCCTCACCCGATCCCTGACTGGATCGCCGACTCGATCCCTGACCCGATCCCAGAACAGATCCCCGACCCGATCCCGACCCGATCCCTGACTAGATCCCCGACTCGACCCCAGACTCGATCCCCTCACCCGATCCCTGACTAGATCCCTGACCCGATCCCAGACTCGATCCCAGACTCGATCCCGACCCGATCCCTGACCCTAAATGGTTCTAAAGCTAACCCTAACCCTAACCCTAACCCTAACCCTAACCCTAACCCTAACCCTAACCCTAACCCTAACCATAACCCTAACCCTAACCCTAACCATAACCCTAACCCTAACCATAACCATAACCCGATCCCTATCCCGATCCCTGGCCCGATCCCCGGCCCGATCCCGACCCGATCCCTGACTAGATCCCTGACCCGATCCCCGACTCGATCCCCTCACCCGATCCCTGACTGGATCACCGACTCGATCCCTGACCCGATCCCAGAACAGATCCCCGACTCGATCCCTGACCCGATCCGGACCCGATCCCTGACTAGATCCCCGACTCGACCCCAGACTCGATCCCCTCACCCGATCCCTGACTAGATCCCTGACCCGATACCAGACTCGATCCCAGACTCGATCCCGACCCGATCCCTGACCCTAAATGGTTCTAAAGCTAACCCTAACCCTAACCCTAACCCTAACCCTAACCCTAACCCTAACCCTAACCCTAACCCTAACCATAACCCTAACCCTAACCATAACCCTAACCCTAACCATAACCATAACCATAACCATAACCATAACCCGATCCCTATCCCGATCCCTGGCCCGATCCCCGGCCCGATCCCGACCCGATCCCTGACTAGATCCCTGACCCGATCCCCGACTCGATCCCCTCACCCGATCCCTGACTGGATCACCGACTCGATCCCTGACCCGATCCCAGAACAGATCCCCGACTCGATCCCTGACCCGATCCGGACCCGATCCCTGACTAGATCCCCGACTCGACCCCAGACTCGATCCCCTCACCCGATCCCTGACTAGATCCCTGACCCGATACCAGACTCGATCCCAGACTCGATCCCGACCCGATCCCTGACCCTAAATGGTTCTAAAGCTAACCCTAACCCTAACCCTAACCCTAACCCTAACCCTAACCCTAACCATAACCATAACCCTAACCCTAACCCTAACCCTAACCCTAACCCTAACCCTAACCCTAACCATAACCATAACCCTAACCCTAACCCTAACCCTAACCCTAACCATAACCATAACCATAACCATAACCATAACCCGATCCCTATCCCGATCCCTGGCCCGATCCCCGGCCCGATCCCGACCCGATCCCTGACTAGATCCCTGACCCGATCCCCGACTCGATCCCCTCACCCGATCCCTGACTGGATCACCGACTCGATCCCTGACCCGATCCCAGAACAGATCCCCGACTCGACCCCAGACTCGATCCCCTCACCCGATCCCTGACTAGATCCCTGACCCGATCCCAGACTCGATCCCAGACTCGATCCCGACCCGATCCCTGACCCTAAATGGTTCTAAAGCTAACCCTAACCCTAACCCTAACCCTAACCCTAACCCTAACCCTAACCCTAACCCTAACCATAACCCTAACCCTAACCCTAACCATAACCCTAACCCTAACCATAACCATAACCCGATCCCTATCCCGATCCCTGGCCCGATCCCCGGCCCGATCCCGACCCGATCCCTGACTAGATCCCTGACCCGATCCCCGACTCGATCCCCTCACCCGATCCCTGACTGGATCACCGACTCGATCCCTGACCCGATCCCAGAACAGATCCCCGACTCGATCCCTGACCCGATCCGGACCCGATCCCTGACTAGATCCCCGACTCGATCCCAGACTCGATCCCGACCCGATCCCTGACCCTAAATGGTTCTAAAGCTAACCCTAACCCTAACCCTAACCCTAACCATAACCCTAACCCTAACCCTAACCCTAACCATAACCATAACCATAACCATAACCCGATCCCTATCCCGATCCCTGGCCCGATTTCCGGCCCGATCCCGACCCGATCCCTGACTAGATCCCTGACCCGATCCCCGACTCGATCCCCTCACCCGATCCCTGACTGGATCCCCGACTCGATACCTGACCCGATCCCAGAACAGATCCCCGACTCGATCCCTGACCCGATCCGGACCCGATGCCTGACTAGATCCCCGACTCGATCCCAGACTCGATCCCCTCACCCGATCCCTGACTAGATCCCTGACCCGATCCCCGACTCGATCCCCTCACCCGATCCCTGACTGGATCCCCGACTCGATCCCTGACCCGATCCCAGAACAGATCCCCGACTCGATCCCTGACCCGATCCGGACCCGATCCCTGACTAGATCCCTGACTAGATCCCCGACTCGATCCCAGACTCGATCCCCTCACCCGATCCCTGACTAGATTCCTGACCCGATCCCAGACTCGATCCCGACCCGATCCCTGACCCTAAATGGTTCTAAAGCTAACCCTAACCCTAACCCTAACCCTAACCCTAACCCTAACCCTAACCATAACCATAACCCTAACCCTAACCATAACCCTAACCCTAACCATAACCATAACCATAACCATAACCATAACCCGATCCCTATCCCGATCCCTGGCCCGATCCCCGGCCCGATCCCGACCCGATCCCTGACTAGATCCCTGACCCGATCCCCGACTCGATCCCCTCACCCGATCCCTGACTGGATCACCGACTCGATCCCTGACCCGATCCCAGAACAGATCCCCGACTCGATCCCTGACCCGATCCGGACCCGATCCCTGACTAGATCCCCGACTCGATCCCAGACTCGATCCCCTCACCCGATCCCTGACTAGATCCCTGACCCGATCCCAGACTCGATCCCAGACTCGATCCCGACCCGATCCCTGACCCTAAATGGTTCTAAAGCTAACCCTAACCCTAACCCTAACCCTAACCCTAACCCTAACCCTAACCCTAACCCTAACCATAACCCTAACCCTAACCCTAACCATAACCCTAACCCTAACCATAACCATAACCCGATCCCTATCCCGATCCCTGGCCCGATCCCCGGCCCGATCCCGACCCGATCCCTGACTAGATCCCTGACCCGATCCCCGACTCGATCCCCTCACCCGATCCCTGACTGGATCACCGACTCGATCCCTGACCCGATCCCAGAACAGATCCCCGACTCGATCCCTGACCCGATCCGGACCCGATCCCTGACTAGATCCCAGACTCGATCCCAGACTCGATCCCCTCACCCGATCCCTGACCCGATCCCAGACCCGATCCCAGACTCGATCCCGACCCGATCCCTGACCCTAAATGGTTCTAAAGCTAACCCTAACCCTAACCCTAACCCTAACCCTAACCCTAACCATAACCCTAACCCTAACCCTAACCCTAACCATAACCCTAACCCTAACCATAACCATAACCCGATCCCTATCCCGATCCCTGGCCCGATCCCCGGCCCGATCCCGACCCGATCCCTGACTAGATCCCCGACTCGATCCCAGACTCGATCCCCTCACCCGATCCCTGACTAGATCCCCGACCCGATCCCAGACTCGATCCCGACCCGATCCCTGACCCTAAATGGTTCTAAAGCTAACCCTAACCCTAACCCTAACCCTAACCCTAACCATAACCCTAACCCTAACCCTAACCATAACCCTAACCCTAACCATAACCATAACCCGATCCCTATCCCGATCCCTGGCCCGATCCCCGGCCCGATCCCGACCCGATCCCTGACTAGATCCCTGACCCGATCCCCGACTCGATCCCCTCACCCGATCCCTGACTGGATCGCCGACTCGATCCCTGACCCGATCCCAGAACAGATCCCCGACTCGATCCCCGACCCGATCCCTGACTAGATCCCCGACTCGATCCCAGACTCGATCCCCTCACTCGATCCCCGACTCGATCCCGACCCGATCCCTGACCCTAAATGGTTCTAAAGCTAACCCTAACCCTAACCCTAACCCTAACCCTAACCCTAACCATAACCCTAACCCTAACCATAACCCTAACCCGAACCCTAACCATAACCATAACCCGATCCCTATCCCGATCCCTGGCCCGATCCCCGGCCCGATCCCGACCCGATCCCTGACTAGATCCCTGACCCGATCCCCGACTCGATCCCCTCACCCGATCCCTGACTGGATCGCCGATTCGATCCCTGACCCGATCCCAGAACAGATCCCCGACTCGATCCCTGACCCGATCCCGACCCGATCCCTGACTAGATCCCAGACTCGATCCCCGACTCGATCCCCGACTCGATCCCGACCCGATCCCTGACCCTAAATGGTTCTAAAGCTAACCCTAACCCTAACCCTAACCCTAACCCTAACCCTAACCCTAACCATAACCCTAACCCTAACCATAACCCTAACCCGAACCCTAACCATAACCATAACCCGATCCCTATCCCGATCCCTGGCCCGATCCCCGGCCCGATCCCGACCCGATCCCTGACTAGATCCCTGACCCGATCCCCGACTCGATCCCCTCACCCGATCCCTGACTGGATCGCCGACTCGATCCCTGACCGATCCCAGAACAGATCCCCGACTCGATCCCTGACCCGATCCCGACCCGATCCCTGACTAGATCCCCGACTCGATCCCCGGCTCGATCCCCGGCTCGATCCCCGGCTCGATCCCGACCCGATCCCTGACCCTAAATGGTTCTAAAGCTAACCCTAACCCTAACCCTAACCCTAACCCTAACCCTAACCCTAACCCTAACCCTAACCCTAACCCTAACCATAACCCTAACCCTAACCATAACCCTAACCCGAACCCTAACCATAACCATAACCCGATCCCTATCCCGATCCCTGGCCCGATCCCCGGCCCGATCCCGACCCGATCCCTGACTAGATCCCTGACCCGATCCCCGACTCGATCCCCTCACCCGATCCCTGACTGGATCGCCGACTCGATCCCTGACCCGATCCCAGAACAGATCCCCGACTCGATCCCTGACCCGATCCCTGGCCCGATCCCCGGCCCGATCCCCTCACCCGATCCCTGAGTAGATCCCTGACCCGATCCCCGACTCGATCCCAGAACAGATCCCGACCCGATCCCTGACCCGATCCCTGACCCTAAATGGTTCTAAAGCTAACCCTAACCCTAACCCTAACCCTAACCCTAACCCTAACCATAACCCTAACCCTAACCATAACCCTAACCCGAACCCTAACCATAACCATAACCCGATCCCTATCCCGATCCCTGGCCCGATCCCCGGCCCGATCCCGACCCGATCCCTGACTAGATCCCTGACCCGATCCCCGACTCGATCCCCTCACCCGATCCCTGACTGGATCGCCGACTCGATCCCTGACCCGATCCCAGAACAGATCCCCGACTCGATCCCTGACCCGATCCCTGACTAGATCCCAGACTCGATCCCAGACTCGATCCCCTCACCCGATCCCTGACTAGATCCCTGACCCGATCCCCGACTCGATCCCCGACTCGATCCCGACCCGATCCCTGACCCTAAATGGTTCTAAAGCTAACCCTAACCCTAACCCTAACCCTAACCCTAACCCTAACCCTAACCCTAACCCTAACCATAACCATAACCCTAACCCTAACCATAACCATAACCATAACCCGATCCCTATCCCGATCCCTGACTAGATCCCTGACCCGATCCCCGACTCGATCCCCTCACCCGATCCCTGACTGGATCGCCGACTCGATCCCTGACCCGATCCCAGAACAGATCCGCGACTCGATCCCTGACCCGATCCCTGACTAGATCCCAGACTCGATCCCAGACTCGATCCCCTCACCCGATCCCTGACTAGATCCCTGACCCGATCCCCGACCCGATCCCAGACTCGATCCCGACCCGATCCCTGACCCTAAATGGTTCTAAAGCTAACCCTAACCCTAACCCTAACCCTAACCCTAACCCTAACCCTAACCCTAACCATAACCCTAACCCTAACCATAACCCTAACCCTAACCCTAACCATAACCATAACCCGCTCCCTATCCCGATCCCTGGCCCGATCCCCGGCCCGATCCCGACCAGATCCCTGACTAGATCCCTGACCCGATCCCCGACTCGATCCCCTCACCCGATCCCTGACTGGATCGCCGACTCGATCCCTGACCCGATCCCAGAACAGATCCCCGACTCGATCCCTGACCCGATCCCGACCCGATCCCTGACTAGATCCCAGACTCGATCCCCGACTCGATCCCCGACTCGATCCCGACCCGATCCCTGACCCTAAATGGTTCTAAAGCTAACCCTAACCCTAACCCTAACCCTAACCTTAACCCTAACCCTAACCATAACCCTAACCCTAACCATAACCCTAACCCGAACCCTAACCATAACCATAACCCGATCCCTATCCCGATCCCTGGCCCGATCCCCGGCCCGATCCCGACCCGATCCCTGACTAGATCCCTGACCCGATCCCCGACTCGATCCCCTCACCCGATCCCTGACTGGATCGCCGACTCGATCCCTGACCCGATCCCTGACTAGATCCCAGACTCGATCCCAGACTCGATCCCCTCACCCGATCCCTGACTAGATCCCTGACCCGATCCCCGACTCGATCCCAGACTCGATCCCAACCCGATCCCTGACCCTAAATGGTTCTAAAGCTAACCCTAACCCTAACCCTAACCCTAACCCTAACCCTAACCCTAACCATAACCATAACCATAACCCGATCCCTATCCCGATCCTTGGCCCGATCCCCGGCCCGATCCCGACCCTATCCCTGACTAGATCCCTGACCCGATCCCCGACTCGATCCCCTCACCCGATCCCTGACTGGATCGCCGACTCGATCCCTGACCCGATCCCTGACTAGATCCCAGACTCGATCCCCTCACCCGATCCCTGACTAGATCCCTGACCCGATCCCCGACTCGATCCCCGACTCGATCCCGACCCGATCCCTGACCCTAAATGGTTCTAAAGCTAACCCTAACCCTAACCCTAACCCTAACCCTAACCCTAACCCTAACCATAACCATAACCATAACCATAACCATAACCCGATCCCTATCCCGATCCCTGGCCCGATCCCCGGCCCGATCCCGACCCGATCCCTGACTAGATCCCTGACCCGATCCCCGACTCGATCCCCTCACCCGATCCCTGACTGGATCGCCGACTCGATCCCTGACCCGATCCCAGAACAGATCCCCGACCCGATCCCGACCCGATCCCTGACTAGATCCCCGACTCGACCCCAGACTCGATCCCCTCACCCGATCCCTGACTAGATCCCTGACCCGATCCCAGACTCGATCCCAGACTCGATCCCGACCCGATCCCTGACCCTAAATGGTTCTAAAGCTAACCCTAACCCTAACCCTAACCCTAACCCTAACCCTAACCCTAACCCTAACCCTAACCCTAACCCTAACCCTAACCATAACCCTAACCCTAACCATAACCCTAACCCTAACCATAACCATAACCATAACCATAACCATAACCCGATCCCTATCCCGATCCCTGGCCCGATCCCCGGCCCGATCCCGACCCGATCCCTGACTAGATCCCTGACCCGATCCCCGACTCGATCCCCTCACCCGATCCCTGACTGGATCACCGACTCGATCCCTGACCCGATCCCAGAACAGATCCCCGACTCGATCCCTGACCCGATCCGGACCCGATCCCTGACTAGATCCCCGACTCGACCCCAGACTCGATCCCCTCACCCGATCCCTGACTAGATCCCTGACCCGATACCAGACTCGATCCCAGACTCGATCCCGACCCGATCCCTGACCCTAAATGGTTCTAAAGCTAACCCTAACCCTAACCCTAACCCTAACCCTAACCCTAACCCTAACCCTAACCCTAACCATAACCATAACCCTAACCCTAACCCTAACCCTAACCCTAACCATAACCATAACCATAACCATAACCATAACCCGATCCCTATCCCGATCCCTGGCCCGATCCCCGGCCCGATCCCGACCCGATCCCTGACTAGATCCCTGACCCGATCCCCGACTCGATCCCCTCACCCGATCCCTGACTGGATCACCGACTCGATCCCTGACCCGATCCCAGAACAGATCCCCGACTCGACCCCAGACTCGATCCCCTCACCCGATCCCTGACTAGATCCCTGACCCGATCCCAGACTCGATCCCAGACTCGATCCCGACCCGATCCCTGACCCTAAATGGTTCTAAAGCTAACCCTAACCCTAACCCTAACCCTAACCCTAACCCTAACCCTAACCCTAACCATAACCCTAACCCTAACCCTAACCATAACCCTAACCCTAACCATAACCATAACCCGATCCCTATCCCGATCCCTGGCCCGATCCCCGGCCCGATCCCGACCCGATCCCTGACTAGATCCCTGACCCGATCCCCGACTCGATCCCCTCACCCGATCCCTGACTGGATCACCGACTCGATCCCTGACCCGATCCCAGAACAGATCCCCGACTCGATCCCTGACCCGATCCGGACCCGATCCCTGACTAGATCCCCGACTCGATCCCAGACTCGATCCCGACCCGATCCCTGACCCTAAATGGTTCTAAAGCTAACCCTAACCCTAACCCTAACCCTAACCATAACCCTAACCCTAACCCTAACCCTAACCATAACCATAACCATAACCATAACCCGATCCCTATCCCGATCCCTGGCCCGATTTCCGGCCCGATCCCGACCCGATCCCTGACTAGATCCCTGACCCGATCCCCGACTCGATCCCCTCACCCGATCCCTGACTGGATCCCCGACTCGATACCTGACCCGATCCCAGAACAGATCCCCGACTCGATCCCTGACCCGATCCGGACCCGATGCCTGACTAGATCCCCGACTCGATCCCAGACTCGATCCCCTCACCCGATCCCTGACTAGATCCCTGACCCGATCCCCGACTCGATCCCCTCACCCGATCCCTGACTGGATCCCCGACTCGATCCCTGACCCGATCCCAGAACAGATCCCCGACTCGATCCCTGACCCGATCCGGACCCGATCCCTGACTAGATCCCTGACTAGATCCCCGACTCGATCCCAGACTCGATCCCCTCACCCGATCCCTGACTAGATTCCTGACCCGATCCCAGACTCGATCCCGACCCGATCCCTGACCCTAAATGGTTCTAAAGCTAACCCTAACCCTAACCCTAACCCTAACCCTAACCCTAACCCTAACCATAACCATAACCCTAACCCTAACCATAACCCTAACCCTAACCATAACCATAACCATAACCATAACCATAACCCGATCCCTATCCCGATCCCTGGCCCGATCCCCGGCCCGATCCCGACCCGATCCCTGACTAGATCCCTGACCCGATCCCCGACTCGATCCCCTCACCCGATCCCTGACTGGATCGCCGACTCGATCCCTGACCCGATCCCAGAACAGATCCCCGACTCGATCCCTGACCCGATCCGGACCCGATCCCTGACTAGATCCCCGACTCGATCCCAGACTCGATCCCCTCACCCGATCCCTGACTAGATCCCTGACCCGATCCCAGACTCGATCCCAGACTCGATCCCGACCCGATCCCTGACCCTAAATGGTTCTAAAGCTAACCCTAACCCTAACCCTAACCCTAACCCTAACCCTAACCCTAACCCTAACCCTAACCCTAACCATAACCCTAACCCTAACCCTAACCATAACCCTAACCCTAACCATAACCATAACCCGATCCCTATCCCGATCCCTGGCCCGATCCCCGGCCCGATCCCGACCCGATCCCTGACTAGATCCCTGACCCGATCCCCGACTCGATCCCCTCACCCGATCCCTGACTGGATCCCCGACTCGATCCCTGACCCGATCCCAGAACAGATCCCCGACTCGATCCCTGACCCGATCCGGACCCGATGCCTGACTAGATCCCAGACTCGATCCCAGACTCGATCCCCTCACCCGATCCCCGACTCGATCCCAGACTCGATCCCCTCACCCGATCCCTGACTAGATCCCTGACCCGATCCCCGACTCGATCCCCGACTCGATCCCGACCCGATCCCTGACCCTAAATGGTTCTAAAGCTAACCCTAACCCTAACCCTAACCCTAACCCTAACCCTAACCCTAACCCTAACCCTAACCCTAACCATAACCCTAACCCTAACCATAACCCTAACCCTAACCCTAACCCTAACCATAACCATAACCCGATCCCTATCCCGATCCCTGGCCCGATCCCCGGCCCGATCCCGACCCGATCCCTGACTAGATCCCTGACCCGATCCCCGACTCGATCCCCTCACCCGATCCCTGACTGGATCGCCGACTCGATCCCTGACCCGATCCCAGAACAGATCCCCGACTCGATCCCCGACTCGATCCCTGACTAGATCCCCTCACCCGATCCCTGACTAGATCCCCTCACCCGATCCCTGACTAGATCCCTGACCCGATCCCCGACTCGATCCCGACCCGATCCCTGACCCTAAATGGTTCTAAAGCTAACCCTAACCCTAACCCTAACCCTAACCCTAACCCTAACCCTAACCATAACCCTAACCATAACCATAACCCGATCCCTAAACCGATCCCTGGCCCGATCCCCGGCCCGATCCCGACCCGATCCCTGACTAGATCCCTGACCCGATCCCCGACTCGATCCCCTCACCCGATCCCTGACTGGATCGCCGACTCGATCCCTGACCCGATCCCAGAACAGATCCCCGACTCGATCCCTGACCCGATCCCTGACTAGATCCCCGACTCGATCCCAGACTCGATCCCCTCACCCGATCCCTGACTAGATCCCTGACCCGATCCCCGACCCGATCCCAGACTCGATCCCTGACCCGATCCCAGACTCGATCCCAGACTCGATCCCCTCACCCGATCCCTGACTAGATCCCTGACCCGATCCCCGACTCGATCCCAGACTCGATCCCGACCCGATCCCTGACCCTAAATGGTTCTAAAGCTAACCCTAACCCTAACCCTAACCCTAACCATAACCCTAACCCTAACCATAACCCTAACCCTAACCCTAACCCTAACCCTAACCCTAACCCTAACCCTAACCCTAACCCTAACCCTAACCCTAACCCTAACCCTAACCCTAACCCTAACCATAACCATAACCCTAACCCTAACCCTAACCATAACCATAACCATAACCATAACCATAACCATAACCCGATCCCTATCCCGATCCCTGGCCCGATCCCCGGCCCGATCCCGACCCGATCCCTGACTAGATCCCTGACCCGATCCCCGACTCGATCCCCTCACCCGATCCCTGACTGGATCACCGACTCGATCCCTGACCCGATCCCAGAACAGATCCCCGACTCGATCCCTGACCCGATCCGGACCCGATCCCTGACTAGATCCCCGACTCGACCCCAGACTCGATCCCCTCACCCGATCCCTGACTAGATCCCTGACCCGATACCAGACTCGATCCCAGACTCGATCCCGACCCGATCCCTGACCCTAAATGGTTCTAAAGCTAACCCTAACCCTAACCCTAACCCTAACCCTAACCCTAACCCTAACCATAACCCTAACCCGAACCCTAACCATAACCATAACCCGATCC